>NW_018736606.1:0-186412 GCF_002204515.2 Aedes aegypti
CACAATAAATGATCATACGTACTTTTGATGAAGAGTCATGCTGATCAATGTTACCCCGCTGATCAATGATACCCCGGATTACCGTACCTATTTACAAATCAGCAGGAAAATCTGATATCAGAACTATCGTGGGATTGCCATCATTTCATGCATTCCAAAACTTGTTCGAATCAATTATTAACAAATGTATTTTGGTCAAATTAAACACAGAATAACTAATTCACAACATGACTTCTTTAAAGGCCGTTCAACTACTACAAACCTTCTGGAGTTTGTTGATTATTCCCTAAATGGCAATGGATAAAGGTAACACGTAGAGGCTCTCTACACTGATTTTAGTAAAGCATTTGATAGACTTGACATTTCAATGTTAATTTTCAAACTGAGTAAAATAGGTATCGAGAAAAAGCTTCTCAAATGGATTGAATCATATCTAACTGACCGCAGCAAAATAGTAAGATTTAATGACAAAAAATCCAAACCAATTCAAGTCACATCAGGTGTTCCTCAAGGCTCCCACTTAGGACCTCTCCTTTTTATTTTATATGTTAACGACGTATCTTTTCTTCTTAAAAAATACGGATTCTTACATATGCAGATAACATGAAATTGTTTTTAGAAATCATGAAAGACGACGATTATGAAACATTCCATAATGAAATACTTTTATTTAATACCTGGTGTTTTAAAAGTTTATTGAAGTTGAATGTTGAAAAATGTAATCTAATAACTTATAGCAGAAAACGAAAACACTCCGAATTTAACAATAAGGTTAGGAAACCAACAAGTTAAAAAATGTGATAAAATTAGAGATCTAGGAGTAATTTTGGATCCAAATTAACGTTCGTTGAACATTACATGAAGAACGAATAGAGTCGATTCAAAAGCAGTTTTTACTATACGCACTCCGCAAATTAGGATGGACTGTATTTCCTCTTCCGTCATATAAAGCACGATGCATGTTGATAAACATTCAGACATTAAAACAGCGACGAGAATATGCCATGGTCGCATTTGTTAATGATATCGTTTCACAACGTATTGACTCAACAAAGCTATTATCTAAATTAAACTTTTATGCTCCTAATCGACAATTGCGTCACAGAAATTTGTTTACTTTAGATCGTTATCGTACAAACTACGCCAAATTTAGTCCTTCTAAATCAAATGATGTCTGTTTACAATGAGCACTGTGAAATGATTGATCTTAGTATGCCCGGACCAAATTGAAATCATATTTTAACTCACTAGGAAATCTTAGAATATAAGAAACTATGTAACTATCTTCTTCTCCTTTCTGGCGTTACGTCCCCACTGGGACAGAGCCTGCTTCTCAGCTTAGTGTTCTCTTGAGCACTTCCACAGTTATTAACTGAGAGCTTTCTATGCCAATGACCATTTTTGCATGCGTATATCGTGTGGCAGGTACGATGATACTTTATGCCCTGGGAGGTCGAGAAAATTTCCAACCCGAAAAGATCCTCGACCGGTGGGATTCGAACCCACGACCCTCAGCTTGGTCTTGCTGAATAGCTGCACGTTTACCGCTACGGCTATCTGGGCCCCTTTGTAACTATGTAGTCTACAAATGATTGACGAAATAAATAAAAATATAAATAAATAAATTCAGTACAGTTGATGTATGGAAGCTAATGCAAATAACAAATAAACTGCATGAACTTTTTCTCGCTATACCAATAGTTGCGGTAAAGTGTTCCTATAGTCCGAGGATCCATAAGAAAACAGCGGATACCGCAACTATAGGAACGAAATTTAAAAATTAACCTCATCTAAAGGAACAATGTATCAATAGTGGAAGTATTATTTTCAACTGACATGCCGATGGTTCTTCTTCTTCTTCTTCTTCTTCTTGGCATTGACGTCCCCACTGGGACAGAGCCTGCTTCTCAGCTTAGTGTTCTTATGAGCACTTGCACAGTTATTAACTGAGAGCTTTCTTTGCCAAAGTTACCATTTTTCGCATTCGTATATCGTGTGGCAGGTACGATGATACTCTATGCCCAGGGAAGTCAAGGAAATTTCCTTTACGAAAAGGATCCTGGACCGGCCGGGAATCGAACCCAGACACCTTCAGCATGGCTTTGCTTTGAAGCCGCGGACTCTAACCACTCGGCTAAGGAAGGCCCCGATGCCGATGGTTACTTGCGATGAAATCAGTTTTCTCATTAAGTTAATGGTAGTTATTTCCCATACAATAATAATATGTACATTTATTGCGCTACTTGAATTTTGAGGTGTAAATTAAATTGAACCGTTCTTAGTACCTCCACTATTTCCCCTATACGTAACGCCACTTTATTCTGTCCAGTACTGTATATGGTTTATAATTTATCATATACTTTACCACACGCATTTCTTGTGTGAAAATTAACGGTACGAAACAGGGATGGTTCAAATCTGTTAATCTATAAGGGTCATGCACAAATTACGTCACGCTCCAAGGGGGGGGGAGGAGGTCGAGCCAAGCGTGACAAGCCTTACAAATTTTGAGGACTCATACAAAAAGTGTGACAAAGGGGGGAGGGGGTCGAAAAAGTTGAAATTTAGCGTGACATAATTTGTGTACCATCCCTAATATAATTAAGTGCTGTCATACGTCTGTCGTTTTTTGTCATACATAAAAGCGTAAGGACGTAGATTTTATAGATAAAATGTGTTAGCTTCCGACTCCTGAAACATTATATAAATTATTATTATAAACTGCTAATCTGCCATATGTAGCTGTGAGCTGTAAACCGTACATGGAAATCATTTTTCAGTACCGTAAACTGGGGGAAGTTGATCACTTTTGAGCGATTCTATGCTATAATTCCTAGTGGGATGCGTGTATTATCATCCAAATATTGTTAAAACCTGTACTGGTTGAATGTTTAACGAATTTACGAACGAAATCTTGATGAATTGTTATCGTAATAACAAAAACAATTTTGTAGATCAAAAAGTGGTGTTTTGATTCCGGGGTGAAGTTGATCAATTACTGCGATAAGTTTCCTAAAATAAAGAAGTATGCTATTCACTAAATTTGGGGTCTCTGAATCTGAATCAAGACTTAAAAATCTTACAACTTATTGAAAAATCGGGTAATTTTTTAATTTGAAAGTTGTGAATTACAGATTACACCACATTAAACGCCTAAAGGTAGGCAATTTTCCTTGAAGTTAGCAACCCTCTTGAAAAAAAGATCATTTTTTCTCTAAAATAAGAATTTGTATCCTCAATACAAATTCGAAACTGGGTACACAAAACATATCTGGAATGTATGGAACAGTTTATTAAAACTGTAGCTTTGTATAGCCCGTGGAAAAAAGTCGATTGCTTAGAGAAGAACCCTTCAACAGTTCATGAAACATTTCCTAAAAAATCTGTTTTCCATGAAATAATTACCTTGAATGCCAAACTGAATTTATGAAAATCAAGAGTAGCTATCAGGTAATGCCACAACTCAGAAATTGTGATAATTGAAATCGTGGCATAGCTCTTATAACAGTCTATACATGTGGGTACGGGAATGATCAACTTCTCCCCGCTGATCAACTACACCCCGAATTACGGTACTTGAAAATACTATTAACGAATCGAACATATTATTAAATTTAACGACTTTGGAAGCCCCTGCGATTGCCATCCCGTATGGGTAGCCAAGGAGGGAATATCATGAATTCGAAATTCGTTAGCAACTGACATCATTGCACATCATTTCATCTCATTAGGACAACCATCCGTTAGAGATTTTCACACCATGTTCAGCACGTATCTGCATCTCACTAAAAGCACTTCCATATGTATCCCGATAAAAAATATCGTGACGGAAAAGTACTTCGTTTTTTTTCACAAGAAAAATAATAAAAGTTATCGTTTCTATCATTTTCCAAGATTTTTTCAAGTGCTGATCGTGTTTGAGTAGTTTAGACTAGAGTAAAAATAGTAATGTCAGAGAACAATACAGAATAGTATCAATGAAATGTAATTTGTTTTGTATATGATAACAAACAGTAATATTTGTTTTAGAAACCGAGCAAAAATCGAACGGTCTTCCGGTTTTTTTATGTTTTGGAAATCAGTGGCGAAGTCACCAATTGTAAAAAAATAACTGGCTTACAATAATAATTAATTATCAATTAATTTAAAATTTGACCAAAAAACAAGAAGAACTTTCTCAATTTTCATTATCATTGTATTATAGAAATGTGCCTCATAAAATAAAATGTTCAATTCATGCAATATTAAATTTTTGGACGTGTTGACAAAATAGAACAAACACTGTATATGAAACAGATGCCTTGTTTTGACTTTGTGCTTTTTTTTGCACAGTATAAACCAATGATGTATTCATTTCATATCTTTTTGATCGGGATCTTGTCCTGTCATAATGTCATCTTTCATTAAAGGTGTATGAAGCTAACACCATTTGTGCAGCATGCTGGAGTAAACGACATAGGTATCTCATTGCACTTCTTAGCAGGGAAGTAATTTGACTTACATACATTCAGTGTGTGTATATATAGTAATGATTTTGGTACTTTTGATTGAAAAGTGTTCCGTTTTGACTGTGGTTCCTTCGACAATTGACACAATGTAATATATGAAATGTATAATGTGCTCTCCATATAACGCGCGGACAACTTAGAGTTTGGTAGTGGATAAAATAGTTAAGTCTTTATTGAATCAAAAGCTTTGAATTGCTGATAAAACATCAAAACACACAGTGTTTCATGCAGTTTAACTATTCAGAATGGTTTCAATAGATTTTGCTCCGCTGATCTCAAAATTGTTCTCATATATCTCGTGACTAGTAAGTTAGTTTTAAAAGGTGGCCTAATACAAAAAATACATATATTTATAAAAAAATGCCTTTTTATTCACTATCAATTAATCAGAGCAGTGTTTCCAAAACTTTTTATAGTTTTGCCCCCTTAGGCCCTATATTTCTTTGAAATCGCCCCTTATATTTAATTTAAATATATACATAAAACGCTATACGTTGTTGAAGTTTTGAGCAACATTTTATAATAACTTAAAAGTTTACTAAAATTTGATAAAATTATCCAGCTTAAAAATATGGCCTTTTAAGCACAAACTATATTCAACTGCAGCATAGATGCAGGGATGCAGAACTCAGATTTATTTTTGACGTTCTTCAGGTTTTAATATTGTTGGTGCTTGATTCTTGTCACAAAAAATTTCACGGATTTGTTTATAGAGCCAAGATATTTATGTAATCAAGATTTTAAAAAGATAAGTCTGCAAAAAACTGGATGCCAATAATCCAAACCAAAAGCCTAATCATTTAGTTCCCTTGCAAAAAAGTGATCGCCTTTTTTATTTATATTTTTTTATTTTGAAAACATTTAAGGTACCCCGGGGCAAGTGGGACCTAAAAAAACGATAGTTCCAACAAATTGTTTAGTATAACTTTGGAATGTGAATATTTTTCATATCCAACAGCACGATCACATTTTGGCAACATATTTGCTGGTCTTCTTCTTCTTTCTGGCATTACGTCCCCACTGGGACAGAGCCTGCTGCTCAGCTTAGTGTTCTTATGAGCACTTCCACAGTTATTAACTGAGAGCTTACTGCGCCAATGACCATTTTTGCATGAGTATATCGTATGGCAGGTACGAAGATACTCTATGCCCTGGGAAGTCGAGAAAATTTCCAACCCGAAAAGATCCTCGACCGGTGGGATTCGAACCCACGAACCTCAGCTTGGTCTTGCTGAATAGCTGCGCGTTTACCGCTACGGCTATCTGGGCCCCTGCTGGTATGTGTATTAATTTGATCGAATAATTTTGAAATTGTGAAAAGGAAATTATCGTTTTGATTCATATTACGGACACTTAAGGCCTCTGGGAAGTATAGCACAGCATAGAGCATTCAAAATAAATCATTCTGTATGATTCCTCAGCGTTATCGAGCGCCGGAAACCCTTTACTTTTGAATCATGGGTGAAGAATACGCTTCTGCAACTTGAATAATTGTAAATAAATCGAAATGTATAGCCTTTTGATGATTCTTATTCCGGACGAGTCTTCACTTTTGCCTCATATTCCGGACATCTCATGAAAATCATTAATATAAAAGTCAAATCATCAAATAAAATTGTTAAACCACTAAAGAGACGTCTAAGGCAATTGTGCATTATAAAGTTGCATAGATGTTTATCAAAAAAACGAGCCTCGATATTTTGAACTTTCGAACGGCAAAAATTGAAGTATTTCGTGTGAAATGTTTCCCATACAAAGTAGTGTCCGGAATTAAAATCTGTCCGTAATATGAATCAAAACGGTAGTGAAATTAAACGCAGTTACCTCGCTAAAAAAAGCAAGTGGAACCGTCCATTTACATGCGTCAAATTACATCAGTAAGTCAACCATTGCAGTAATAGGATTGATAAATCATATTTTTGTTTAATTTTGAGTACATATTTGATGTACATAAAGAATCAACAATAAATTCCGTAACGCTTTAGAAAGAAAACGTACAGTTAATAGTATGTCACATCGCAATTAATATTAACTGAAAATTCCTCACTAAAAGCGTAAAAAGGAATAGAACATGTTCCAAAAGTATCATTTATAAGTTTTTAACTAAAAAATAGCCCGTAAATTTTCAACAATTATGCTCTGTTATCATTTTTACGCATGGCAGAAAAACACGTAATGGATTGGAAGTGTTATCCACAATGACTAAATTTAATACAAATAGCAAATAAAGTTCAATAAAAATAGAAAAGTTATTGTTGTAATGATGCAGTTCAAATGTAATCTCAGTCTTTGTTTAATTTCGAATTCGAAATTCAAAAATGAAAAACAAAAAATATACGGAAAAGTTGGGCATTTTCCCTTCCTGTTTGTAATTCGAGATTGTTCTTTCTTGATAAAAATCGTTTGTTCGAGTGTTTTGGAGCTTGTCTCCATAAAATTGTTTGAAACATGTTTAAAGTTTTAATTCTAGTGTTTTGATTCAAACAACACAGACTTTTTTCAAATTCCGAGCTACATCTTCAAATTCCGGACACTTTAATTTGTATGGGAAACATTTCACACGAAATGTTTTAATTTTTTCCGTTCGATAGTTCACACTTTTGAGGCTCGTTTCAATAAGCTTCTTAAATGAATATCTATGCATGTTTATAATACCCAACTGCCTTAGACGTCTCTTTAGTTGTTTGAGGATCTCAATTGATGATTTGACTTTTCCAATCATGATTTTTATGAGCTGTCCGGAATTCGAATCAGAGTGTCCGGAATATGAGGCAAAAATGAGGAAGCGTCCGTAATTGGAATCATGAAAAGGCTACACATTTCGATTTATTCGAAATTATTCAAATTGCGGAAGCGTATTATTTATCCACCATTCGAAAGTTAAAGGTTTCCGACGCTCGATAACGCTGAGGTATCATACAGAATGATTTATTTTGTATGCTCTATGCTGAGTTATACTTCCCTGAGTTTATTTATTTATTTATTTATTTTTGACGTCAAGCATTTTGTAGACCATTCTAAATTACATTGTGTTCTTAATATCTATGTGTTTATATATTATAAATTTGTTGAGTATACTCGATTCATAATACATTCCTCAGTTACTATTGTTTTGTATATCAAAAAAGTATTTTTTCAGTTTTGTTCGAGACATGTTAACATCAATCATTTCACAATGCTGATTATATATAGTCATCATCTGATTCAACGGACTAAATTTAGCGTAATTCGTGCGATGATGACCTACTGTAAACAAGTAACGATTGCGCAGGTGACGAGTTGGAGTATAAAAATTCAGTTTTGAAAGTATATCAGCAGAATCAATGAGCTGTGAAACAATATCGTTAACAAAAGAAACCTTAGCATAATCACGACGCACTTTCAGTGATTTCATATTGATAAGCATGCATCGTGATTCATATGATGGTAGAGGAAGTACTGACCTGCCTAAATTACGTAATGCGTATAATAAAAACTGCTTTTGTATCGATTCTATGCGTTCTTCATGTTTTTTGTGTAAGGTGACCAAACAATACTACAATATTCTAATATTGATCTTATATATGCAACATAAAGTATTTTTAATGTGTAAGGATCACGAAAGTGTTGGCCAAATCGTTTTATGAAATTGAGCATATTTCCTGCTCTATGAATTATTGCATTATAGCGATCTACAAATGATAGTTTTGAGTCTAAGATAACTCCTAAGTATCTTATTTTATCACATTTATTTACATGTTCGTTTCCTAAAACAATAGACATATTTGGTGATGTTCGTTTTCTGCTATAACTTATGAGGTTACATTTCTTTATATTCAATTCCAATAAACTTTCGCAGCACCACGTGTAGAAAATTTGTATCTCATTCTTAAAAACATTATGATCGTCATCATTCTTTATTTCTAAAAATAGCTCCATGTCGTCAGCATATAGGGTAAAAGCACCGGTTTTGGCCAGCCTAAGAGATAACGTCAACAAAAATTAAATGGGTACCCGTTTTTTACACTACAAATATGTCAAATGCAAGTTTTCAATCCATATTCTGTGTGTAAAATATCAAAACAGAGCTAAAACCATTTTTTCGCTTTGAAAACCCCGTTGGTCAATATAGGTCAACGGAACCAGTTTCGGCCAGAGTTTTAACTTCGGTTCCTATATTGGCCAATCGCATTGATTTCTCATGAGAGTGGCCAAATTGGGAGTGCCCTGGCCAAATAAGGTGTATGGGAGTTAAAATTATAAGGAAAATTAACTGTTTTTCTTATGTTTTGAATCAATTTGGACGAGTAAATGGATGTAGTTCGATCATGTGAATGTGATCTACTGAACACAAAAAATTTCATGCTGATTGACTGTGTAAAACGGTGTATAACGCACTATGGCTACAACTGGCGTATGGCCAAAACCGGTACTTCTACCCTATAAGGACCCTCAGTTTGTTTAGAATATAAGAAACGTCATTAACATATAAAATAAAAAGAAGAGGGCCTAAGTGTGAGCCTTGAGGTACTCCAGATGTAACATGTATTGGATTTGATCTTTTCCCATTGAATTTTACTATTTGCTGACGGTCGTTTAAATAGGACTTGATCCACTTAAGGAGACTCATTTCGATTCCCATTTTTTCAAGCTTGAAAGTCAACATTGGAATGTCAAGTTTATCAAATGCTTTACTAAAGTCAGTGTAAAGAGCTTCTACGAAGTAACCTTTATCCATTGCACTCAGTGAGTAACTTACAAATTCCAGAAGGTTCGAAGTGGTCGAACGACCTTTAAAAAAGCCGTGTTGAGCGTTTGTTATACGATTTTTTATTTGGGCAAACATATTTTTGTTTACAATTGACTCGAAAAGTTTTGGAATACATGACATAATAGCAATACCGCGATAATTTCGAATGTCCGATTTCTTACCAGATTTATATATTGGTATGAGGAATGTTTTTTTCCATACCTTTGGAAATTGGCCAGTTTGAAGAGACATATTGAATAACCAAAATAATGGAGTTGTGAGTTCAGTTGCTAAGTTTTTTATGAATCCGGGTGGAATTTCATCTGGCCCTGATCCTTTAGTGGCGTCCAAATTTTTAAGACCAAACAAAATGTCTTGAACATTTATAGAATTAACGCCAACATCACTCGGAATGTCAGCAAAATGTGAAAAGTAAGAATAATCTCGATCGTTTTCCGAAAATGTTGTATAATTTTCTTGAAAAAATTTTGCGAAAAGATTGCATATATCTTCAGAATTATTTCCTACTTTTTCATCCAAAGTCATTGTTGATGGAAAGTTGCACGATTTGAGTTTAGTTTTAACGTAACTGAAAAAAATTTGGGGTTGGTAATGTCTATTACATTACCGCGGGGTTGACGTAGAACTACGATGATTAATAATTTGATTTGTCAAGTGTATGAATTTGTAAGTGTACTAGTTTTGTGTTGTTATTGATCGGATGAAGTTTTCAGAAGTTAACTCTTTTTGGACTTATTTTGGTAGTCCTGAAAATAACCATTTGTCGTTCTGTGGTTCCGAGAACCAGTGTTTGGTGTTCCAGGAATAATGCCAGATGATTGAATTTGTTTGTTTGGTCGTTGCTTCCTTGTGTTGCTTGGTTGGGTGATCGGTTTCTGGCTCCAGCTGTAGTTCGCCAAACTCCTCCAGTAGATTAGATGTTTGATAGCTCGGGTGCTTCGATCGTGATAATCGATAGAATCGGTCCAGTGCTTTGGTCTGTAGCAATATCCATTGCATGAGCATTTAGGCTCTGTACATTGATACTCATCAATATGCAGGCTTGGCCGCTATGATCCAGTATTTCACGCAGTTCGTCTCAAAGCGTCACTAATCGATGATTGCCTAAGCGCTGCAGCTCATTCCTCAAGTCAACCTTCTTGGTAGAATTGCTGCCTTTGGCGTGATTGAACTTAAAAAGTAAGAGGTTGTTTCCGAGATACGACCGCCAAAGTGACGTTGGATAACATTAGCATCTTCTATTTCCTGGTTTGAGACCGTCACGAACTTATGAAAGATTTCTGAGAGAACAGCACCAATTTTCGACCCAACACTAACTTTCGACCGATTTTCGATACGGTTTTGGCCTACTTTGTATGAAAATCCGAAAATTGGCACATAATTCTTGTAGGTCGAAAATAAGTGCTCTTCTAATCAATTTTCACACTATTTGTTGCATGCCATTGTTGACCTATTATGAACATTTTGTGTTATTATTTGGTTGGTTCGATTAACTCTTCAACCGGTCGATGGAAAAAGAAGCATGAGCGATAACTTTTGCTCAACAAACAAATATTCCGCTTGAAGGTCCACGCATGATCCACTAAGATTGATTGCTTAAGTGGGTTCCGAAGCCTTTCGATACTCGTCGTATCCGTGGCGAACGTGCTGAAATTGCATTGAAGCACAATTTCAAACAACTGCCCTTTTCAGGGCGCAATTATAGTTTCGGATGATTAGTTTTCAACGGAGATAAATGGCAAACAAAGTTTAACATAGGTTCCCGTCGTTCGGGTCGGGCGGCGGTAGCAGTCTTTTCTGTGTGCGTATTTCCATACGTTCGACAATGTCTTACCAAATCGAAAGACAACAAAGCTGTTTCTTATTAGTTTTAGCTCTGTGTTCGACGAGTTGATACTGATCGCTCTAGTATCATTTAGGTAGCGACGGCGACAACGGCATTATGCGATCATCTCTAAATGCGAAACAAACCGGGAGGAATTCTTCATTCAAGTGCCGTTCGCAATTTATCCGACTCATGCACACACTGTCGAGGATCGCCCCGCGCGCGCACAATGGGAAATTTATTTCCCATTTATGGTTGCGTGCAAATGACTGACCAAAATCTGAATCAATCACATTCAATCATCAGTAATGTCGCTCTTCACGGTGGAAAATTCTCACAACTCTTTTAAAATGAAATTGTCGTCCTGAAAAGGACGGTTGGTGGTAGTCACCGTCGATCAAACTGGGTTTTCATTCCATTGTTAGATAGAAACACACCAAAAGATCACCGAAAACGATTAAATTAAAATGCGGTCGGTAATTTTGTGCTCTCTTGTCCATCCTTGTATTCGATGGTTTGCTCACTCCTCCGACGGTAATTATCAAGGTTTCTGGACGCATTCTCCACGAATTCGATGGGCTAGCTGGATGCCAAGGGCCATGATGAGCGATTAAACGGAACCCGCAGCTTTTAGCTTGGGAATAAACAGCAGCAGCAACGACGAACGTGTAAATTTTATTCCGATATGAGTCCTTCTCCGGTTGCTGGTCAACGATTGACTGATGCGCGCGTGAAGTCGAGTTTGGTTGGCTTCGACTGAACACGAGATAATAAAGAGAAGTAAGAAGAAGACCGAAAGGGGCGTTTCCCTTTGAATGACGAAAGTGGCTAAGATATCGCGCAATGATGTCTGTGTCAGGAATACACAAGAAAAATGTGCTTTTCTATAAAAAATAAGACAAGCTTCGATATTTCCCAATTTTTCAATAGTTTAGTCATGATAATCAATAGTTTTCATTGTTGGAGTAGATTCGAAAGATTTTCAATCGATTGGTGCAAGAATCTTGAAAATCTATCCGGGCGTTAGTAAGTTATTAAAAGTCAAAATCTAACAACTTTTCGTGACGCGAGCGATTTTTCGTTTTTCGAAATTGTACCCCAGTATGTTGCCGTAAAACATTATCCAACGTCAAAAAATTGGAAGAGTTTGTCAAAAATAGCCCTTGCAGTGAAGTAACCCGCGACAAACCAACATATACCAATTGTTGATCCTGGCTTTTGTCATAGTCGTACACGACCTCGGGGAAAGTTCCACCTTGCGACTTATGAACAGTAAAAGCACAGGCGCTAACCATCGGGAACTGAATGCGTTTGCATTTGATTATGCCGCACAGTTTGAAAGTAAAATAAAAATTCTCTATACAGGAGTGAAATTGGAGTTTCAAAACCAAGAGCCTTACGTTGGCATGAAATATTTTGAACTCTTATAACTGTTTTCTGGTTTAACGAAATTCCTTGAATGGCACCTCAATTGAAAGACAAGACATCAAAGGGTCATGTCGTTTACTTACTGAATCCCACGTAACTGTCTAAATAGTTTAATAACTGTTTTAGAAGAGAACGTTGATTTCAAGCAAATCTATAAATAGGGGTGGCTAGAGAAAATTTGACGTCATTTGCTTTCCATTCTCCGCTTGGATCGCATCTCAGCAGGCAACAGATCGTCTTGCTCTGACCGGGCGTGCTTCTCAGGCACAGACTTCGATAGCGAAGGACTTCCCCGTTTGTCTTGCTTCGCTCAAATCAAACTGTCGAGCGAGCGAGAGAAGATGCCGTCCGAAGCCAAAGTCATCACCGCTGCCGCCGCCAAGAAGAAGAAGAAGAAGAGGAAGCAGTCCACAGGAAAATTTGCGGTCGAACTGTGAACACGGTCGGGCAAGTCATTCTGGCTTTGTGCTTCACCGCTTGTTTGCATTCACCCAGCCATCGTCATCGCCGCCATCATTAGATTTCTACTTAAGTCCGGTGATCCACTACCTGTTATTGTTGTGCGTCATCCACGTCACGAATCTTTCGGTTTGTCGTATAAGCAAATAACTTGCTCAAATTTATACATTTGAGTTGAGGATTCCCCGTTTGACCATGGCAATCAACTGATAACATCCCGCAGTGTTATTTATCTGTAAGAGCATCAAAGCTAACAAAGCCATCGGCCCTTTTCAGGGCCATCAAATTGGTGGAAAAGAGTTAAAAGAGAAATATTTCCGACTTTATATATGACTTCTTATATTCCTAAATCAATTTCACAGCTTCATACAAAATTTCATTTGTCATGAATAATTTATGACTAAACATTTTGAGACTGTAATCGCGGACGCTGCTGCAGTGCCGTCGGGGTGAGTGCTCAACATTCCACAACAATTGTAAAATAGAGTGGCATTTCCAACAGCGTCTTTATTGTTCCATATTTTGTGGGAACACTTTGATTAGCAAAATTATCACATGTAACAAAATCGCGACATTTTAAGAATGCATTCGAATAGACATTCTCATTGAACAATTGTAATAATTTTGGCACCCATGGATCAGAAATTTACCGTCATAATGAAGAAAACTATTGAATATCATGCGTGATTTTAATTTATTGTAAGCTATTAAAATAATGTTGATATTTTTAATGTCCATACGAACGCGCATGTGAATTTTCCAAGATATGTAAATCCCTAACCAAGACATCAACTTCATGTACCTTATCCTAGATTGGTCAATCAGAAGAAGGCGAAGAATACGAAAGGGAGGAGCATCGTCTGCAATTCAAATTATGTAAAACATACTATCTTTGACAGATTCGGTTCATTTAAGGGACGAATGACCTTCGGATTAAAATCCCTCTGTAACAACAACAGGATTCGGTTCATTTCATTTACACTTTCGAGCTAGTAAGAACTTCTCGTGATAATATAGCTAGTAATATTTCTTAATGTGATTACCAAAAACTTGCTATAATCTCTTAATTCATCTCGTAGCATCATACAATATCTGATTTATCACGAATAATCGACAATACGACAATTTTAGGATGTTCCAAGAACGCTGCTGCAGTGCCGTCGGGATGCAATAACAGCATAATGCTCATCTTGTACATCCCTTGCCAAGAAATCAATTTCATATAGCCTATTTCTCAGATTAACGCAATAGACAACATGTAGAAAAATCAATTCAGATCAATAGTTGCTCATTACAATTGGTCAAGAAACAATTTATTGATTTTAATGTCGCAATTTTAATACATTTTCCAATTTCCGTACTCGAGAATTTTGGAAGCGGGGGCCGTGATGCTCTGGATGGATTGTCCTCCATGACTGGTCCTGGCTGGATATATTCGTGGGGAGAAACTCGACCCTTTACTGCAGGAATTTCATTAACAACTCTTTGGTAAAGCAGAAATTTTCCGAGGAAAATTCTGATAAAAGTGAACTTTTTCAAAACAACTCTTATTGATTGGAATATTTATCAACAACTCTTTGTTAAGTAAAATCATCCTTAATAACTCTTTGCTTCATCGCCAAACCAAACAATTTCATTGAATTCATCATGTACAAGAATATGAATGGTAAGGAGAGGCAGATGGTGTATATTTCGCTGGCGTTACTTTCCAACAGGTCGCCGGTTCGCGCTGACTACTAATCCGTCCACTGAATGATTTTCAGTTGTTGCTTTCGCTTCGTTGATCTCTGGTTCCGTTCGCTACTCGCACACTGCTGTGGCTTTCACGCGCTCTTCTTTGCTGCTCCGCTGCTTGATCCGTTCGTTATGCCGTTCGATTTGTGAATGAGCTGGGAGCAGAACAACCAGTGGTTTTATTTGCTCGAGCTCCGTTCACCGATGGCGAGTGGTGGGGTTCTCGCTTGGTTGTTTCGTCACTCCGTTCGCTACTCGCACGCGATTGGTTATTGCTTTCGCGCTATTTTCGTTGATGGTGTGATTCTTCCCTGAGAAAAAAATTGCAACTCTATTGATTTTTCATGCAAAATGATCAAATTTGATAAACTATATCTCAGTTATTTATGGACCGATTTGAATGAAATTTTCACAGAATATCAGACATAACTTAAATTTTAACATATATTTTTGAGTGATTTTTCCAATCACACGTTGAAAAGCAGTAACGGTTTGACTAAAGTGAATTTTTTGACGGTTTTTTATTATTGACATAACTAAACATACTGAAGGAATAGCGTCATGGTATCTTCAGCAAAGTTTTAGATTTTGACGAGATGAATAAGTTTGCTCAAGACAGTTTTTGTGTAAGGCTATCAGATTTTAAGATAACAAGTTTTGATTTTTTCGTCGCAAATTACAGTTTAGTCAAACCGTTATTACTTATAAACTTGTGATTGTAAAATTTATTTAAAAATATTTGTTTAAACTCAAGTTACATCTGATGTTCTGTGAAAGTTTCATTCGAAAATATTTCCATAAATAACTGAGATCTAACTTACCAAAGTTGGTCATTTTGTATGGAAAATCGTAAACGTTGCAAATGCATGCGAATAAGTTGGGGCCTTCCTTAGCCCGCGGCTACAAAGCAAAGCCATGCTGAAGGTGTCTTGGTTCGATTCCCGGTCGGTCCAGGATCTTTTCGGAATGGAAATTTTCTTGACTTCCCTTGGCATAGAGTATAATCGTGCCTGTCACACGATATACGAATGCAAAAATGGAAACTTTGGCAAAGAAAGCTCTCAGTTAATAACTGTGGAAGTGTCATAAGATCACTAAGTTGAGAAGCAGGCTCTGTTCCAGTGAGGACGTTATGCCAAGAAGAAGAAGATGTGAATAAGTTCTCTGTTTATTCAACAAACCAGCTGAATAATTCTTGGGTGCACAACAGAAACAGGGTAGCGGATCACAGGGATTTAGTTGAAATCTGGAAACGTAGCTCAATCTTGAAATCTTGAGTGATTTCACAAACCAGATTCTGGATTAACAGCTCAGCAAGCTTCTAGCAGCGAGGTACTTCTCGCTAAGCAAGTTCGGAGGAGCTCTTACCAGCTCGAAAGCGGAAATGGAATGAAACTGAATCCAACGAAGGCAGCATGTTTCATAACCTTGGAATAGCAGATTATGCTCCTCCCTTTTGTGCTCTTCGCTTTCTGAACGACCAATCTGGGAAATGGGTATGTGCCAATAATGTGTTGGGCTTGGAATTACTTGAAAATTACGGAGAATACTAATACGTGAGAAATTGGTCGAACATGAATTGTTGGAATGATTGGCATTCCCTAAATATTCAATACGAGCTATTGATAATTGATAGTTTTCTTTATTATGACGGTAAATTTCTGATCCATGGGTGCCAAAATTATTACAATTGTTCAATGAGAATGTCTTTTCAAAAGCATTCTAAATATGTCGCAATTTTGTCACATGGGATAATTTTCCTAATCAAAGTGTTCCCATAAAATATGGAACATAAAAGGCGCTGTTGGAAAAGCCACTCTATTTTGCAATCGTTGTGAAATGTTGAGCACTCACCCGACGGCACTGCAGCAGCGTCCGCGAGTGCAATCTCAAATGGTTGAGTCATAAATTATTCGTGACAAATGAAATTTTGTATGAAGCTGTGAAATTGATTTAGGAATATTAGAAGTTATAAATAAAATCGGAAATATTTCTCTTTTAACTCTTTTCCACAAATTTGATGGCTCTGAAAAGAACCGATGGCTTTGTTAGCTTCGATGTTGTTACGGATAACTAACACTGCTCGGACCAGCAAAACTCAGGGGGCTTCTGGTATTTGCTTCTAACGGGATTGCTTCTTGACCACCAATGATGATTTCATCACGAGTCGAAATTTTGAAGCGCGGGTCAACAGCTTCTCGGCCGATTAAATTTGCGGCGGCGATGACGATGGCTGGGTGAACACAAACAAGCGGTGAACCACAAAGCGAGAATGACTCGCCCGACCGTGTTCACAGTTCGACCGCAATTTCTCCTGTGGACTGCTTCCTCTTCTTCTTCTAGGCGACGGCGGCGGTGATGGCTTTAGCTTCGGACGGCATCTTCTCTCGCTCGCTCGACAGTTTGATTTGAGCGAAGCAAGACAAACGGGGGCGTCCTTCGCTATCGATGTCTGTGCCTGAAAAGCACGTCCGGTCAGAGCAAGCCGATCTGTCGCCTGCTGAGATGCGAGCCAATCGGAGAGTGAAAAGCAAATGACGTCAAATTTTCTCTAGCCACCCCTATTTATAGATTTGCTTGAAATCAACGTTCTCTTTTAAAACAGTTATTAAACTATTTGGACAGGTATGTGGGATTCAGTAAGTAAATGACATGAAGCTTTGATGTCTTGGCTTTCGATTGAGGTGCTAATCAAGAAATTCCGTTAAGCCAGTACAAAGTTATAAACGTTTAAAATATTTCATGCCAACGTAACGCTCCTGGTTTTGGAATTCCAATTTCACTCCTGTATAGAGAAGAAAGACGTACTTCTACGTCAAAAATCTTTGGACATGACTTTATTTCATTTTCAGATTTTATGTTGTACTCGGTAAGTGCTGTAGAAATGGCTAAATTGAGTTGGTCGCAAATAACCAAATATTTTTCTATTATCATGCAAGTTGAAAATGGCACATAAATGAAAACTGTTGCATGGAGCACATGGTTATAAAAATACCAATATTGTTTGTACTAAATACATTCCATATCATTGTATCTTCAACTTTCTAGAAGAATACTCCATTGAAAAACTTTAAGTTAATAAGCTATGACGGAAGGTCCCACTTACTCCGGATTATCACTTGCACCAGGGAACCTTACAATATTGTATGTGATTACAAATTATTCGGATCTACGCAGTGTATCAAATTGTCATTGAAACAGATGCAAAACAAATAACAAATCAAGCACGCCCACAATCGTTTATCCCATCTTTTGTGGATTGGGATACATTCAAAAGAAAAATTGTCATGACAAACACAGGGGATCATTGTTGCAACGTTCTCATTGTTGCAATGTTTACCATTACGAAGAAAGTTCTCGAAAATTACAATACAAAGCTGAGAAAAACGCTACGCGGAATAGGGTTGTTGCAACAAGAACTGGAGTGCACAATCTCTTTATTGCTACAAGTTGGTTGACAATTGATTCACTGGATCTATATCTCAATTTCTGATCCATCTTTTAAGGTTTGCTAAAACAGAACTGTCAGTGTTTTGTCTATCAAGATAAAACAATGAAGAGCTTTTGGAACGGGCCTAGTGGAGGGTTTAAAACACATACCTCTCACACCGAGAAGCTGTGATCGAATCCCGTTCTAGAGATATGCATTTATGATGTTAAAATTAGAGTGATAACTTTTGTGCAGGATTGAGCCCACTGTGCGCACTACCACTGCTCTACGGGATAAAATCCCAACCTTGGATATCACCACCATGCTCAGCATAGCTGTCAGTGGTACCGTAAATTCGGGTGAAATTGATCACTGTGTCACACGACTTTATTTCCCTCTAATAGAGCACAGAAATCAATGCAAGCTTTGTAAATGAACGTTGTTTGTCATAAATATTGTCGTATTGCATGCTGTGAAGCTTTTTGTGTTAAGGATTGTTTATTTCTATGAAAATAATAGAAAATTCCATAATCGTTTTCTGTGTGGTATTGGAAGATATCAATAAACGTATAGTTTTAAACAAGGATTTAGACATGGTGTCAACCTGAAAATTTGTAAGGATGCTTGAAATATATCCCCAAAACGAATTTTATCATCAAAATTCGTACCAATTTCTCCATTTTGTTGTAATAATTGATATTTTTATAAATATCAGAAGATTCAATCGGAAATTGCTTACATTTAGGTGTTTTCTGCAGTATAATTGAACATTAATTGTTGTTTATTTCCATAAATTTTGCATTGTTAAGAATTTGGCAAGAATATTTGGATTCAGGAGGCCTAAATTAAAAAAGTAAAGTAGTTTTCAAAACAAACAATAATTGTTTTGACAGGTAATCAATTTCACCCCGAAATGGAATTCCTTGATTTTTTATTTTTGAGACGATTTTTAGCACTAAAATCACAACTGTATGAACATTTGAGTATATAAACCAAGGAGGCTCACCGTCGCACTTGTTTTCCTGCATTAAGTTGTTTGGAATTGGCAACATCATAGAAAACAGACATGGAAAACAGTGAAAAGTAATCAATTTCACCCGAAATTACGGTATTATATAAAACAAAAACAGAAATACTAAAAGTTTGAACGTGAATTTCATCACTATTACCTACCTTACTTATTAATGTAAAATACGTTGAAACCATGTTTATTTAGCACATTTGAATTGTAAGTAAACACAGATTAAAAACTATTGAACTAAAATTAACTAAACTAATTGTTCAACACAGAAAATTGAAATTGATTGCGGAAAACAGGAAGAGGACAAACAAATCAAAATATGGACTATAATCGTAAGTGGCTATAAACAGACTAATGATATATGCAATCATCTAATTCTAATAAACATACCCGTAGCTTAAAGCATTCTCTAAACTAACACACGAGTTTTGCTAAAAAGGCGTCCTAAATTGTCTTGCTGCCCCAACCACCGCAACAAACTTTAAGGTTTATAATCAAACAATGCCAGGTGCTTCGAAGAAGACTGGCAATCGTCGCAGTATCATCCGACAGCTGACGGAGGAAGAAAGCTCAAAGACCGCTCGTTGTCCGTCTTGCGATCGTCCAGATGTGACTGATAAATGGATGGTGCAGTATGACCTGTGCGAAAGGTCTCTTGTGCCCGAGTTGATGAGAGTGTTAAAGACCGCAGCTTTGCGTGTGTTGCCTGTGCCCTCCGACACGGCCGAGAATCCACCAGATCGATTGCGCCAGTACCAGCTCTGCGAGGAGACGGCTCGAGCTCCTTCGATTAGAAGAAGAAAAGGAACTGCAGGAAAAGCTCCTAGCAGAACAGGCGGCAGGGGAAGCTGCTCTCAAGAAGAAGGCCATGGAGGAGGAAATGGAGCGAAAGAAGTCGACAAAGCATGAGAGGCTAGAGATAGCGAAGCGTTACCTCACGAAGAAGTACGAAGTTCTGCAGGAGGAGGAGTATTCAAACGACGATAGAAGCCGGAAAAGTCATTCCAGCTCTTGCAGCAAGCTCAGCGACGTGCGAAGTTGGGTCAAGAATCATGACATGGTCTTAGTTGGTCATGGTTCGGGATCAACGGAGTCCCCACCAATTCCATGCCCGTCACTGATGCTGACCCCAACAGCATATCCGCCGGAAGCTCGGGAAATGGGCCGCCTCTGAAAACATCTACCAAGTTTGCAATCTTTGTTTGCGGATGGCACAGGCCTCTCCGCCTAAGGACTAAGCCTGCATATCATCTGTAGTAGATTGCAAAAAAGTTTGGATACTTTTTCTTCATACATGCAAAAATGGAAGATTTCTCCTAATGCTTCCATTCTACTAAACTCAACTTCTAATATTACCGCAAAAACCAAAAGGTCTTCAAGTACAGATATGCTGTCACGATGAGAGTCATTCCAAAAAAAAAATAGATGAAGTTAGGTATCTAGAGCTCATGCTAGATAAAAAATAACTTTCAAAAATGACATTGAAGCCATTGAAGCCAAATATAACAAATATATGAAATGTATGTAACCACATATTTAAAAAAAATCGAAACTTGGTCTTAAGAACAAGCTTTTGATATTCAAACAAATTTTCAGGCTGGCCATGTTGTGTGATGTACCAATATGCATGAATGATGATAAAAGTTAATGTTTCATACACCTAAGTATTATTGATTGAACTCTACCACATGCTCCATACAGGCAATTATTTCGATTATTTCGAACAGTTTGTATCTCTTTCGAGTTTATATCCAAGTTTATATTAAGTTCCAGTAATGACTGTTATGTGTATATGATTAGGTGTCAGAAAAAATGTACCTATTAATTAACATTACTGTCGAAAAACAAGCAGAAAATCAATCATAAGGAATTATCTTCAAAAAAAATGTTTTCTTTTGTTCAAAGATTGATGAGCAAGTTGTATGAAAAGTGACTCTAGAGATTATTAGTATTATATTAAAAATGGCAAAAACCTAGATTTGTCAGAACAAAACATTTACACAGATAAACTATTAAGCATACCATCAATATAGCTACTCCTTTTTGACGTAGAAGTACGTCTTTCTTCTCTATACAGGAGTGAAATTGGAATTCCAAAACCAGGAGCGTTACGTTGGCATGAAATATTTTAAACGTTTATAACTTTGTACTGGCTTAACGGAATTTCTTGATTAGCACCTCAATCGAAAGCCAAGACATCAAAGCTTCATGTCATTTACTTACTGAATCCCACATACCTGTCCAAATAGTTTAATAACTGTTTTAAAAGAGAACGTTGATTTCAAGCAAATCTATAAATAGGGGTGGCTAGAGAAAATTTGACGTCATTTGCTTTTCACTCTCCGATTGGCTCGCATCTCAGCAGGCGACAGATCGGCTTGCTCTGACCGGACGTGCTTTTCAGGCACAGACATCGATAGCGAAGGACGCCCCCGTTTGTCTTGCTTCGCTCAAATCAAACTGTCGAGCGAGCGAGAGAAGATGCCGTCCGAAGCTAAAGCCATCACCGCCGCCGTCGCCTAGAAGAAGAAGAGGAAGCAGTCCACAGGAGAAATTGCGGTCGAACTGTGAACACGGTCGGGCGAGTCATTCTCGCTTTGTGGTTCACCGCTTGTTTGTGTTCACCCAGCCATCGTCATCGCC
Source organism: Aedes aegypti (assembly GCF_002204515.2). Classification (NCBI taxonomy): domain Eukaryota; kingdom Metazoa; phylum Arthropoda; class Insecta; order Diptera; family Culicidae; genus Aedes; species Aedes aegypti. The sequence continues at coordinate 21,799 of NW_018736606.1, forward strand.
GCCGCAAATTTAATCGGCCGAGAAGCTGTTGACCCGCGCTTCAAAAATTCGACTCGTGATGAAATCATCATTGGTGGTCAAGAAGCAATCCCGTTAGAAGCAAATACCAGAAGCCCCCTGAGTTTTGCTGGTCCGAGCAGTGTTAGTTATCCGTAACAACATCGAAGCTAACAAAGCCATCGGTTCTTTTCAGAGCCATCAAATTTGTGGAAAAGAGTTAAAAGAGAAATATTTCCGATTTTATTTATAACTTCTAATATTCCTAAATCAATTTCACAGCTTCATACAAAATTTCATTTGTCACGAATAATTTATGACTCAACCATTTGAGATTGCACTCGCGGACGCTGCTGCAGTGCCGTCGGGTGAGTGCTCAACATTTCACAACGATTGCAAAATAGAGTGGCTTTTCCAACAGCGCCTTTTATGTTCCATATTTTATGGGAACACTTTGATTAGGAAAATTATCCCATGTGACAAAATTGCGACATATTTAGAATGCTTTTGAAAAGACATTCTCATTGAACAATTGTAATAATTTTGGCACCCATGGATCAGAAATTTACCGTCATAATAAAGAAAACTATCAATTATCAATAGCTCGTATTGAATATTTAGGGAATGCCAATCATTCCAACAATTCATGTTCGACCAATTTCTCACGTATTAGTATTCTCCGTAATTTTCAAGTAATTCCAAGCCCAACACATTATTGGCACATACCCATTTCCCAGATTGGTCGTTCAGAAAGCGAAGAGCACAAAAGGGAGGAGCATAATCTGCTATTCCAAGGTTATGAAACATGCTGCCTTCGTTGGATTCAGTTTCATTCCATTTCCGCTTTCGAGCTGGTAAGAGCTCCTCCGAACTTGCTTAGCGAGAAGTACCTCGCTGCTAGAAGCTTGCTGAGCTGTTAATCCAGAATCTGGTTTGTGAAATCACTCAAGATTTCAAGATTGAGCTACGTTTCCAGATTTCAACTAAATCCCTGTGATCCGCTACCCTGTTTCTGTTGTGCACCCAAGAATTATTCAGCTGGTTTGTTGAATAAACAGAGAACTTATTCACATCTTCTTCTTCTTGGCATAACGTCCTCACTGGAACAGAGCCTGCTTCTCAACTTAGTGATCTTATGACACTTCCACAGTTATTAACTGAGAGCTTTCTTTGCCAAAGTTTCCATTTTTGCATTCGTATATCGTGTGACAGGCACGATTATACTCTATGCCAAGGGAAGTCAAGAAAATTTCCATTCCGAAAAGATCCTGGACCGACCGGGAATCGAACCAAGACACCTTCAGCATGGCTTTGCTTTGTAGCCGCGGGCTAAGGAAGGCCCCAACTTATTCGCATGCATTTGCAACGTTTACGATTTTCCATACAAAATGACCAACTTTGGTAAGTTAGATCTCAGTTATTTATGGAAATATTTTCGAATGAAACTTTCACAGAACATCAGATGTAACTTGAGTTTAAACAAATATTTTTAAATAAATTTTACAATCACAAGTTTATAAGTAATAACGGTTTGACTAAACTGTAATTTGCGACGAAAAAATCAAAACTTGTTATCTTAAAATCTGATAGCCTTACACAAAAACTGTCTTGAGCAAACTTATTCATCTCGTCAAAATCTAAAACTTTGCTGAAGATACCATGACGCTATTCCTTCAGTATGTTTAGTTATGTCAATAATAAAAAACCGTCAAAAAATTCACTTTAGTCAAACCGTTACTGCTTTTCAACGTGTGATTGGAAAAATCACTCAAAAATATATGTTAAAATTTAAGTTATGTCTGATATTCTGTGAAAATTTCATTCAAATCGGTCCATAAATAACTGAGATATAGTTTATCAAAATTGATCATTTTGCATGAAAAATCAATAGAGTTGCAATTTTTTTCTCAGGGAAGAATCACACCATCAACGAAAATAGCGCGAAAGCAATAACCAATCGCGTGCGAGTAGCGAACGGAGTGACGAAACAACCAAGCGAGAACCCCACCACTCGCCATCGGTGAACGGAGCTCGAGCAAATAAAACCACTGGTTGTTCTGCTCCCAGCTCATTCACAAATCGAACGGCATAACGAACGGATCAAGCAGCGGAGCAGCAAAGAAGAGCGCGTGAAAGCCACAGCAGTGTGCGAGTAGCGAACGGAACCAGAGATCAACGAAGCGAAAGCAACAACTGAAAATCATTCAGTGGACGGATTAGTAGTCAGCGCGAACCGGCGACCTGTTGGAAAGTAACGCCAGCGAAATATACACCCATCTGCCTCTCCTTACCATTCATATTCTTGTACATGATGAATTCAATGAAATTGTTTGGTTTGGCGATGAAGCAAAGAGTTATTAAGGATGATTTTACTTAACAAAGAGTTGTTGATAAATATTCCAATCAATAAGAGTTGTTTTGAAAAAGTTCACTTTTATCAGAATTTTCCTCGGAAAATTTCTGCTTTACCAAAGAGTTGTTAATGAAATTCCTGCAGTAAAGGGTCGAGTTTCTCCCCACGAATATATCCAGCCAGGACCAGTCATGGAGGACAATCCATCCAGAGCATCACGGCCCCCGCTTCCAAAATTCTCGAGTACGGAAATTGGAAAATGTATTAAAATTGCGACATTAAAATCAATAAATTGTTTCTTGACCAATTGTAATGAGCAACTATTGATCTGAATTGATTTTTCTACATGTTGTCTATTGCGTTAATCTGAGAAATAGGCTATATGAAATTGATTTCTTGGCAAGGGATGTACAAGATGAGCATTATGCTGTTATTGCATCCCGACGGCACTGCAGCAGCGTTCTTGGAACATCCTAAAATTGTCGTATTGTCGATTATTCGTGATAAATCAGATATTGTATGATGCTACGAGATGAATTAAGAGATTATAGCAAGTTTTTGGTAATCACATTAAGAAATATTACTAGCTATATTATCACGAGAAGTTCTTACTAGCTCGAAAGTGTAAATGAAATGAACCGAATCCTGTTGTTGTTACAGAGGATTTTAATCCGAAAGGTCATTCGTCCCTTAAATGAACCGAATCTGTCAAAGATAGTATGTTTTACATTAATTTGAATTGCAGACGATGCTCCTCCCTTTCGTATTCTTCGCCTTCTTCTGATTGACCAATCTAGGATAAGGTACATGAAGTTGATGTCTTGGTTAGGGATTTACATATCTTGGAAAATTCACATGCGCGTTCGTATGGACATTAAAAATATCAACATTATTTTAATAGCTTACAATAAATTAAAATCACGCATGATATTCAATAGTTTTTCTTCATTATGACGGTAAATTTCTGATCCATGGGTGCCAAAATTATTACAATTGTTCAATGAGAATGTCTATTCGAATGCATTCTTAAAATGTCGCGATTTTGTTACATGTGATAATTTTGCTAATCAAAGTGTTCCCACAAAATATGGAACAATAAAGACGCTGTTGGAAATGCCACTCTATTTTACAATTGTTGTGGAATGTTGAGCACTCACCCCCGACGGCAACTGCAGCAGCGTCCGCGATTACAGTCTCAAAATGTTTAGTCATAAATTATTCATGACAAATGAAATTTTGTATGAAGCTGTGAAATTGATTTAGGAATATAAGAAAGTCATATATAAAGTCGGAAATATTTCTCTTTTAACTCTTTTCCACCAATTTGATGGCCCTGAAAAGGGCCGATGGCTTTGTTAGCTTTGATGCTCTTACAGATAAATAACACTGCGGGATGTTATCAGTTGATTGCCATGGTCAAACGGGGAATCCTCAACTCAAATGTATAAATTTGAGCAAGTTATTTGCTTATACGACAAACCGAAAGATTCGTGACGTGGATGACGCACAACAATAACAGGTAGTGGATCACCGGACTTAAGTAGAAATCTAATGATGGCGGCGATGACGATGGCTGGGTGAATGCAAACAAGCGGTGAAGCACAAAGCCAGAATGACTTGCCCGACCGTGTTCACAGTTCGACCGCAAATTTTCCTGTGGACTGCTTCCTCTTCTTCTTCTTCTTCTTGGCGGCGGCAGCGGTGATGACTTTGCTTCGGACGGCATCTTCTCTCGCTCGCTCGACAGTTTGATTTGAGCGAAGCAAGACAAACGGGAAGTCCTTCGCTATCGAAGTCTGTGCCTGAGAAGCACGCCCGGTCAGAGCAAGACGATCTGTTGCCTGCTGAGATGCGATCCAAGCGGAGAATGGAAAGCAAATGACGTCAAATTTTCTCTAGCCACCCCTATTTATAGATTTGCTTGAAATCAAACGTTCTCTTCTAAAACAGTTATTAAACTATTTAGACAGTTACGTGGGATTCAGTAAGTAAACGACATGACCCTTTGATGTCTTGTCTTTCAATTGAGGTGCCATTCAAGGAATTTCGTTAAACCAGAAAACAGTTATAAGAGTTCAAAATATTTCATGCCAACGTAAGGCTCTTGGTTTTGAAACTCCAATTTCACTCCTGTATAGAGAATTTTTATTTTACTTTCAAACTGTGCGGCATAATCAAATGCAAACGCATTCAGTTCCCGATGGTTAGCGCCTGTGCTTTACTGTTCATAAGTCGCAAGGTGGAACTTTCCCCGAGGTCGTGTACGACTATGACAAAAGCCAGGATCAACCAATTGGTATATGTTGGTTTGTCGCGGGTTACTTCACTGCAAGGGCTATTTTTGACAAAACTCTTCCAATTTTTTGACGTTGGATTAATGTTTTACGGCAACATACTGGGGTACAATTTCGAAAAACGAAAAATCGCTCGCGTCACGAAAAGTTGTTAGATTTTGACTTTTAATAACTTACTAACGCCCGGATAGATTTTCAAGATTCTTGCACCAATCGATTGAAATCTTTCGAATCTACTCCAACAATGAAAACTATTGATTATCATGACTAAACTATTGAAAATTGGGAAATATCGAAGCTTGTCTTATTTTTTATAGAAAAGCACATTTTTTCTTGTGTATTCCTGACACAGACATCATTGCGCGATATCTTAGCCACTTTCGTCATTCAAAGGGAAACGCCCCTTTCGGTCTTCTTCTTACTTCTCTTTATTATCTCGTGTTTCAGTCGAAGCCAACCAAACTCGACTTCACGCGCGCATCAGTCAATCGTTGACCAGCAACCGGAGAAGGACCTCATATCGGAATAAAATTTACCACGTTCGTCGTTGCTGCTGCCTGTTTATTCCCAAGCTAAAAAGCTGCGGGTTCCGTTTTAATCGCTCATCATGGCCCTTGGCATCCAGCTAGCCCATCGAATTCGTGGAGAATGCGTCCAGAAACCTTGATAATTACCGTCGGAGGAGTGAGCAAACCATCGAATACAAGGATGGACAAGAGAGCACAAAATTACCGACCGCATTTTAATTTAATTCGTTTTCGGTGATCTTTTGGTGTGTTTTCTATCTAACAATGGAATGAAACCCAGTTTGATCGACGGTGACTAACCACCAACCGTCCTTTTCAGGACGAGCAATTTCATTTTAAAAGAGTTGTGAGAATTTTTCCACCGTGAAGAGCGACATTACTGATGATTGAATGTGATTGATTCAGATTTTGGTCAGTCCATTTGCACGCAACCATAAATGGGAAATAAATTTCCCATTGTGCGCGCGCGGGGCGATCCTCGACAGTGTGGTGGCATGAGTCGGGATAAATTGCGAACGGCACTTGAATGAAGAATTCCTCCCGGTTGTTTCGCATTTAGAGATGATCGCATAATGCCGTTGTCGCCGTCGCTACCTAAAATGATACTAGAGCGGATCAGTATCAACTCGTCGAACACAGAGCTAAAACTAATAGAAACAGCTTTGTTGTCTTTCGAATTTGGTAAGACATTGTCGAACGTATGGAAATACGCACACAGAAAAGACTGCTACCGCCGCCCGACCCGAACGACGGGAACCTATGTTTAAACTTTGTTTGCCATTTATCTCCGTTGAAAACTAATCATCCGAAACTATAATTGCGCCCTGAAAAGGGCAGTTGTTTGAAAATTGTGCTTCAATGCAATTTCAGCACGTTCCGCCACGGATACGACGAGTATCGAAAGGCTTCGGAACCCACTTAAGCCAATCAATCTTAGTGGATCATGCGTGGACCTTCAAGCGGAAATATTTGTTTGTTGAGCAAAAGTTATCGCTCATGCTTCTTTTTCCATCGACCGGTTGAGAAGTTAATCGAACCAACCAAATAATAACACAAAATGTTCATAATAGGTCAACCAATGGCATGCAACAAATAGTGTGAAAATTGATTAGAAGAGCACTTATTTTCGACCTACAAGAATTATGTGCCAATTTTCGGATTTTCATACAAAGTAGGCCAAAACCGTATCGAAAATCGGGTTCGAAAGTTAGTGTTGGGTTCGAAAATTGGTGCTGTTCTCTCAGAAATCTTTCATAAGTTCGTGACGGTCTCAAACCAGGAAATAGAAGATGCTAATGTTATCCAACGTCACTTTGGCGGTCGTATCTCGGAAACAACCTCTTACTTTTTAAGTTCAATCACGCCAAAGGCAGCAATTCTACCAAGAAGGTTGACTTGAGGAATGAGCTGCAGCGCTTAGGCAATCATCGATTAGTGACGCTTTTGAGACGAACTGCGTGAAATACTGGATCATAGCGGCCAAGCCTGCATATTGATGAGTATCAATGTACAGAGCCTGCAATGCTCATGCAATGGATATTGCTACAGACCAAAGCACTGGACCGATTCTAATCGATTATCACGATCGAAGCACCCGAGCTAATCAAACATTCTAATCTACTTGGAGGAGTTGGCGAACTACAGCTGGAGCCAGAAACGATCACCTCAACCAAGCAACACAAGGAAGCAACGACCAAAACAAACAAATTCAATCATCTGGCATTATTCTGAACACCAAACACTGGTTCTCGGAACCACAGAACGACAAATGGGTTATTTTCAGGACTACCAAAATAAGTCCAAAAAGAGTTAACTTCTGAAAACTCATCCGATCAATAACAACACAAAACTAGTACACTTACAAATTCATACACTTGACAAAATCAAATTATTAATCAATCGTAGTTCTACGTCAACCCCGCGGTAATGTAATAGACATACCAACCCCAAATTTTTATCCCACAGCTCAAATTATTCTTGCAGAAAAAAAGAAAGGAAAAATCTTGTGGTCGTATCCGACCATTGCATAGACCAGCGAATCGGAAAGCACGGAATATATACATGTGCGAGACGTGATGTCGGATGGGAATTTCTCTTACTTCCTGTACCAGCTATCTTGCCCGGAAGGAATCACACTAACTATGGTTGACGTACCGATGCTAGGGCGCATTTCATCCAATAGATGCTTTCATTACCTCATTTATAAAGATGTTCCTTCGTCGTGTACCTAATCACTCGTTTACGCTACCATTAATGTGTGTCGTTTAGGTTAACAGTTTGCTTTTACGATCTGATGTGATACCGCGCTCAGGATGGACCGAACATGCCTTGGGGAAGGCTCCTAACTTTTAATGAGCGAATGCAGGAAAGGGCTACAGGAAATAAACAATTTCCCTAATCAAGAACTACCCTAGCAAGGAGCCTAACGGATCGAATATTTCGCAAAACTATCTATATCTGGCAGAAGTTCACCATCCTCCCTGTTGCTGACAGGGTTTGGGTTGAACTCCACTCTTTTGCTTACCGCAACTTACTTCGTGCTAGGTTGATGCTTTAACGACTCTCATTTCTGTCTTGGCACAATGCTCTAAGGCTGGCCAACCACCATTGGAGTGTCTTCGGCAATGTAAGTCACGTTTATCGTATCCGCAAATTTCTCCCGAAACGTTCTATGAAATTTAAACAGCTTTGAATTATGGTCCGTTTTCTGGAAAAACTTTCATCGTTCCACAATCCATCCAAGAGAGAGTAGAAGCAGTTCCTTCTCATTAAATACATTTTAGCCTACGCGGGGCAATTTGCTTCGGAGAACCAGAAACTACAATGCTGTGATTGAGTATCAAATAATGGGTGTGACTTGCCGCTAGATGTCTAGGCTACATGAACAGCACACTCGGAAAACAATTTTTGAGTAAAACTAAGGTTTACCAAACACAGTACAACAGTGGTGAAAAAACCTCGCTTATCGTGCACAGCATCAGCGTGGTGGTTCTGACGGTTGCAAACCGCGCGACGACTGAAGGGTTAAACAAATCATAAAAGGGTGGTTCGTAAAACAAACATTTTTTAAAATCCCATCTCCCACTTCTTTCTTACAAACTTTTACCAATTTTTCAAAATTAAAGAAAATAAAAAACTTATTTAAAAAAGTAGTGACACTAGAACTTGTACTATTATATCCAAGTTAACACGAGTGAACATCATGCAACCAAATTCTACTTCTTCTTCTTAGCATTACGTCCCGACTAAGACAAAGCCTGCTTCTAGATGTTCTTATGAGTCACAGTTTTCATCAAAGAATTTTCGATGCTTAAGTTGTTATTTTAACATTCGTATATCGTGTGACAAGCACGATGACACTCTGTTCTCATGCAGCAAAAATAAATTGTAATATCACGTCGTTTTAGCTGCATATTAGTTCCGTCGCAATTATGGTGTAAAATAACTTTTTTTAAACGTATAAAATCAGCCGGCGACTCCTTAAAAATATTATCGTTGGAATATTATTGTAAAATGGATGTGATCAAATTCATGAACGCCCTATTATTGAAACATTGACTTAAATTAAGTCGACCATTTTTTTTTTCTGTGAAGGGAATTCAAGAAAATGTTCATTGCAAAAAGATCCTGGACCGTTCCAGGACACCTTCAGCATGACTTTGCTTTGTAGTCGCGGACGTTACCACTGACGCATTCCGCGCCAACTCGAATAGGTGTTGGAAGTACCCTCTCAAATCAAATGAAATGTTCTTAATGTGTAGACCTCTATACTTAGTAAATCACTTTAAATACTTTGTTTCTTCGAATTTTTTCTGGACTTTCAATCAAAAAGGGCAAAACGTTATTACCCGATTATTTAGTTTTTCAAAATAATTTGATCAAAATATGGAAATTCCTACAAAAAAGTGTTGTGTGGATGATTGTTTGAATTTTTGAATCAAGTTATTTATAAAAAAAAAATCGCATTTAAGACCTACCGTCGTTGGGGATCAGAATGGATCAAAAGGGATATGTACTTTTTTTGACGTAGAAGTACGTCTTTCTTCTCTATACAGGAGTGAAATTGGAATTCAAAACCAGGAGCGTTACGTTGGCATGAAATATTTTAAACGTTTATAACTTTGCACTGGCTTAACGGAATTTCTTGATTAGCACCTCAATCGAAAGCCAAGACATCAAAGCTTCATGTCGTTTACTTACTGAATCCCACATACCTGTCCAAATAGTTTAATAACTGTTTTAAAAGAGAACGTTGATTTCAAGCAAATCTATAAATAGGGGTGGCTAGAGAAAATTTGACGTCATTTGCTTTTCACTCTCCGATTGGCTCGCATCTCAGCAGGCGACAGATCGGCTTGCTCTGACCGGACGTGCTTTTCAGGCACAGACATCGATAGCGAAGGACGCCCCCGTTTGTCTTGCTTCGCTCAAATCAAACTGTCGAGCGAGCGAGAGAAGATGCCGTCCGAAGCTAAAGCCATCACCGCCGCCGCGCCTAGAAGAAGAAGAGGAAGCAGTCCACAGGAGAAATTGCGGTCGAACTGTGAACACGGTCGGGCGAGTCATTCTCGCTTTGTGGTTCACCGCTTGTTTGTTGTTCACCCAGCCATCGTCATCGCCGCCGCAAATTTAATCGGCCGAGAAGCTGTTGACCCGCGCTTCAAAATTTCGACTCGTGATGAAATCATCATTGGTGGTCAAGAAGCAATCCCGTTAGAAGCAAATACCAGAAGCCCCTGGTTTTGCTGGTCCGAGCAGTGTTAGTTTATCCGTAACAACATCGAAGCTAACAAAGCCATCGGTTCTTTTCAGAGCCATCAAATTTGTGGAAAAGAGTTAAAAGAGAAATATTTCCGATTTTATTTATAACTCTAATATTCCTAAATCAATTTCACCAGCTCATACAAAATTCATTTGTCACGAATAATTTATGACTCAACCATTTGAGATTGCACTCGCGGACGCTGCTGCAGTGCCGTCGGTGAGTGCTCAACTATTTCACAACGATTGCAAAATAGAGTGGCTTTTCCAACAGCGCCTTTTATGTTCCATATTTTATGGAACACTTGATTAGGAAAATTATCCCATGTGACAAAATTGCGACATATTTAGAATGCTTTGAAAAAGACATTCTCATTGAACAATTGTATATATTTTGGCACCATGGATCAGAAATTTACGTCATAATAAAGAAAACTATCAATTATCAATAGCTCGTATTGAATATTAGGGAATGCCAATCATTATACAAATTCATGTTCGACAATTTCTCACGTATTAGTATTCTCCGTAATTTTCAAGTAATTCCAAGCCCAACAACATTATTGGCACATACCCATTTCCCAGATTGGTCGTTCAGAAAGCGAAGAGCACAAAAGGAGAGCATAATCTGCTATTCCAAGGTTATGAAACATGCTGCTTCGTTGGATTCAGTTTCATTCCATTTCCGCTTTCGAAGCTGGTAAGAGCTCCTCCGAACTTGCTTAGCGAGAAGTACCGTCGCTGCTAGAAGCTTGCTGAGCTGTTAATCCAGAATCTGGTTTGTGAAATCACTCAAGATTTCAAGATTGAGCTACGTTTTCCAGATTTCAACTAAATCCCTGTGATCCGCTACCCTGTTTCTGTTGTGCACCCAAGAATTATTCAGCTGGTTTGTTGAATAAAACAGAGAACTTATTACATCTTCTTCTTCTTGGCATAACGTCCTCACTGGAACAGAGCCTGCTTCTCAACTTAGTGATCTTATGACACTTCCACAGTTATTAACTGAGAGCTTTCTTTGCCAAAGTTTCCATTTTTGCATTCGATATCGTGTGACAGGCACGAATTATACTCTATCTGCAAGGGAAGTCAAGAAAATTGTCCATCCGAAAAGATCCTGGACCGACCGGAATCGAACCAAGACACCTTCAGCATGGCTTTGCTTTGTAGCCGCGGGCTAAGGAAGCCCCAACTTATTCGCATGCATTTGCAACGTTTCGATTTTCCATACAAAATGACCAACTTTGGTAAGTTATGATCTCAGTTATTTATGGAAATATTTTCGAATGAAACTTCACAGAACATCAGATGTAACTTGAGTTTAAACAAATATTTTTAAATTAAATTTTACAATCACAAGTTTATAAGTAATAACGGTTTGACTAAACTGTAATTTGCGACGAAAAAATCAAAACTTGTTATCTTAAAATCTGATAGCCTTACACAAAAACTGTCTTGAGCAAACTTATTCATCTCGTCAAAATCTAAAACTTTGCTGAAAGATACCATGACGCTATTCCTTCAGTATGTTTAGTTATGTCATAATAAAAAACCGTCAAAAAATTCACTTTAGTCAACCGTACTGCTTTTCAACGTGTGATTGGAAAAATCACTCAAAAATATATGTTAAAATTTAAGTTATGTCTGATATTCTGTGAAAATTTCATTCAAATCGGTCCATAAATAACTGAGATATGTTTATCAAATTTGATCATTTTGCATGAAAAATCAATAGAGTTGTCAATTTTTTTCTCAGGAAGAATCACACCATCAACGAAAATAGCGCGAAAAGCAATAACCAATCGCTGCGAGTAGCGACGGAGTGACGAAACAACCAAAGCGAGAACCCCACCACTTTCGCCATCGGTGAACGAAGCTCGAGCAAATAAAACCACTGGTTGTTCTGCTCCCAGCTCATTCACAAATCGAACGGCATAACGAACGGATCAAGCAGCGGAGCAGCAAAGAAGAGCGCGTGAAAGCCACAGCAGTGTGCGAGTAGCGAACGGAACCAGAGATCAACGAAGCGAAAGCAACAACTGAAAATCATTCAGTGGACGGATTAGTAGTCAGCGCGAACCGGCGACCTGTTGGAAAGTAACGCCAGCGAAATATACACCATCTGCCCTCTCCTTACCATTCATATTCTTGTACATGATGAATTCAATGAAATTGTTTGGTTGGCGATGAAGCAAAGAGTTATTAAGGATGATTTTACTTAACAAAGAGTTGTTGATAAATATTCCAATCAATAAGAGTTTGTTTGAAAAAGTTCACTTTTATCAGAATTTCCTCGGAAATTTCTGCTTTACCAAAGAGTTGTTAATGAAATTCCTGCAGTAAAGGGTCGAGTTTCTCCCCACGAATATATCCAGCCAGGACCAGTCATGGAGGACAATCCATCCAGAGCATCACGGCCCCCGCTTCCAAAATTCTCGAGTACGGAAATTGGAAAATGTATTAAAATTGCGACATTAAAATCAATAAATTGTTTCTTGACCAATTGTAATGAGCAACTATTGATCTGAATTGGATTTTTCTACATGTTGTCTATTGCGTTAATCTGAGAAATAGGCTATATGAAATTGATTTCTTGGCAAGGGATGTACAAGTATGAGCATTATGCTGTTATTGCATCCCGACGGCACTGCAGCAGCGTTCTTGAACATCCTAAAATTGTCGTATTGTCGATTATTCGTGATAAATCAGATATTGTATGATGCTACGAGATGAATTAAGAGATTATAGCAAGTTTTGGTAATCACATTAAGAATATTACTAGCTATATTATCACGAGAATTCTTACTAGCTCGAAAGTGTAAATGAAATGAACCGAATCCTGTTGTTGTTACAGAGGGATTTAATCCGAGGTCATTCGTCCTTAAATGAAACCGAATCTGTCAAAGATAGTATGTTTACATAATTTGAATTGCAGACGATGCTCCTCCCTTTCGTATTCTTCGCCTTCTTCTGATTGACCAATCTAGGATAAGGTACATGAAGTTGATGTCTTGGTTAGGGATTTACATATCTTGAAAATTCACATGCGCGTTCGTATGGACATTAAACATATCAACATTATTGTTATAGCTTACAATAAATTAAAATCACGCATGATATTCAATAGTTTTCTTCATTATGACGGTAAATTTCTGATCCATGGGTGCCAAAATTATTACAATTGTTCAATGAGAATGTCTATTCGAATGCATTCTTAAAATGTTCGCGATTTTGTTACATGTGATATTTTGCTAATCAAAGTGTTCCCACAAATATGGAACAATAAAGACGCTGTTGAAATGCCACTCTATTTTACAATTGTTATGGAATGTTGAGCACTCACCCCGACGGCACTGCAGCAGCGTCCGCGATTACAGTCTCAAAATGTTTAGTCATAAATTAATTCATGACAAATGAAATTTTGTATGAAGCTGTGAAATTGATTTAGGAATATAAGAAGTCATATATAAAGTCGGAAATATTTCTCTTTTAACTCTTTTCCACCAATTTGATGGCCCTGAAAAGGGCCGATGGCTTGTTAGCTTTGATGCTCTTACAGATAAATAACACTGCGGGATGTTATCAGTTGATTGCCATGGTCAAACGGGGAATCCTCAACTCAAATGTATAAATTTGAGCAAGTTATTTGCTTATACGACAAACCGAAAGATTCGTGACGTGGATGACGCACAACAATAACAGGTAGTGGATCACCGGACTTAAGTAGAAATCTAATGATGGCGGCGATGACGATGCTGGGTGAATGCAAACAAGCGGTGAAGCACAAAGCCAGAATGACTTGCCCGACCGTGTTCACAGTTCGACCGCAAATTTTCCTGTGGACTGCTTCCTCTTCTTCTTCTTCTTCTTGGCGGCGGCAGCGGTGATGACTTTGGCTTCGGACGGCATCTTCTCTCGCTCGCTCGACAGTTTGATTTGAGCGAAGCAAGACAAACGGGGAAGTCCTTCGCTATCGAAGTCTGTGCCTGAGAAGCACGCCCGGTCAGAGCAAGACGATCTGTTGCCTGCTGAGATGCGATCCAAGCGGAGAATGGAAAGCAAATGACGTCAAATTTTCTCTAGCCACCCCTATTTATAGATTTGCTTGAAATCAACGTTCTCTTCTAAAACAGTTATAAACTATTTAGACAGTTACGTGGGATTCAGTAAGTAAACGACATGACCCTTTGATGTCTTGTCTTTCAATTGAGGTGCCATTCAAGGAATTTCGTTAAACCAGAAAACAGTTATAAGAGTTCAAAATATTTCATGCCAACGTAAGGCTCTTGGTTTTGAAACTCCAATTTCACTCCTGTATAGAGAATTTTTATTTTACTTTCAACTGTGCGGCATAATCAAATGCAAACGCATTCAGTTCCCGATGGTTAGCGCCTGTGCTTTTACTGTTCATAAGTCGCAAGGTGGAACTTTCCCCGAGTCGTGTACGACTATGACAAAAGCCAGGATCAACAATTGGTATATGTTGGTTTGTCGCGGGTTACTTCACTGCAAGGGCTATTTTTGACAAACTCTTCCAATTTTTTTGACGTTGGATAATGTTTTACGGCAACATACTGGGGTACAATTTCGAAAAACGAAAAATCGCTCGCGTCACGAAAAGTTGTTAGATTTTTGACTTTTAATAACTTACTAACGCCCGGATAGATTTTCAAGATTCTTGCACCAATCGATTGAAAATCTTTCGAATCTACTCCAACAATGAAAACTATTGATTATCATGACTAAACTATTGAAAAATTGGGAAATATCGAAGCTTGTCTTATTTTTTATAGAAAAGCACATTTTTCTTGTGTATTCCTGACACAGACATCATTGCGCGATATCTTAGCCACTTTCGTCATTCAAAGGGAAACGCCCCTTTCGGTCTTCTTCTTACTTCTCTTTATTATCTCGTGTTCAGTCGAAGCCAACCAAACTCGACTTCACGCGCGCATCAGTCAATCGTTGACCAGCAACCGGAGAAGGACTCATATCGGAATAAAATTTACACGTTCGTCGTTGCTGCTGCTGTTTATTCCCAAGCTAAAAGCTGCGGGTTCCGTTTAATCGCTCATCATGGCCCTTGGCATCCAGCTAGCCCATCGAATTCGTGGAGAATGCGTCCAGAAACCTTGATAATTACCGTCGGAGGAGTGAGCAAACCATCGAATACAAGGATGGACAAGAGAGCACAAAATTACCGACCGCATTTTAATTTAATCGTTTTCGGTGATCTTTTGGTGTGTTTCTATCTAACAATGGAATGAAAACCCAGTTTGATCGACGGTGACTACCACCAACCGTCCTTTTCAGGACGACAATTTCATTTTAAAAGAGTTGTGAGAATTTTCCACCGTGAAGAGCGACATTACTGATGATTGAATGTGATTGATTCAGATTTTGGTCAGTCATTTGCACGCAACCATAAATGGGAAATAAATTTCCCATTGTGCGCGCGCGGGGCGATCCTCGACAGTGTGTGCATGAGTCGGATAAATTGCGAACGGCACTTGAATGAAGAATTCCTCCCGGTTTGTTTCGCATTTAGAGATGATCGCATAATGCCGTTGTCGCCGTCGCTACCTAAATGATACTAGAGCGATCAGTATCAACTCGTCGAACACAGAGCTAAAACTAATAAGAAACAGCTTTGTTGTCTTTCGATTTGGTAAGACATTGTCGAACGTATGGAAATACGCACACAGAAAAGACTGCTACAGCCGCCCGACCCGAACGACGGGAAACCTGTGTTAAACTTTGTTTGCCATTTATCTCCGTTGAAAACTAATCATCCGAAACTATAATTGCGCCCTGAAAAGGGCAGTTGTTTGAAATTGTGCTTCAATGCAATTTCAGCACGTTCGCCACGGATACGACGAGTATCGAAAGGCTTCGGAACCCACTTAAGCAATCAATCTTAGTGGATCATGCGTGGACCTTCAAGCGGAATATTTGTTTGTTGAGCAAAAGTTATCGCTCATGCTTCTTTTTCCATCGACCGGTTGAAGAGTTAATCGAACCAACCAAATAATAACACAAAATGTTCATTAATAGGTCAACAATGGCATGCATAGGGGGGTCCGTAGCCTTGAGGTTACGCTTCGCTTCATAAGCGGAAGGTCATGGATTCAATTCCCAGCCCCTCCAAAAAATAACCCGTCCAGCCACCAGAAGACGCCGCACGGAGGACCGTGCATAGTGGGAGCACATCCATCCTCCGTCAGTGTCAGATGGTGACTGAGACAAATTGACCCACTTCGCAGGCAGCTAGCCTCAAACAACTCAGGAACACGGCAAAACGAACCACCGCAAGAGTAATGGACTATGGCTTATGGAAATCGATTGGACCAACAGCAGAGCACTCTCCTACCTGCTCGGTGTGAGAGCAAAAGAGCAGAAGAGAGTGAAAGCAGATGTAAATATAGATTTGTTAAAAATAGAACTGTATCGGTAAGGAAGATACAGATAAAACTGATTCCGGCACAGCAGTGGCCACGAGCACGGAGTGCCTTAATAATAAAAAAAAAAAAAAAAAAAAAAAAATAAACAATGGCATGCAACAAATAGTGTGAAAATTGATTAGAAGAGCACTTATTTTCGACCTACAAGAATTATGTGCCAATTTTCGGATTTTCATACAAAGTAGGCCAAAACCGTATCGAAAATCGGTCGAAAGTTAGTGTTGGGTCGAAAATTGGTGCTGTTCTCTCAGAAATCTTTCATAAGTTCGTGACGGTCTCAAACCAGGAAATAGAAGATGCTAATGTTATCCAACGTCACTTTGGCGGTCGTATCTCGGAAACAACCTCTTACTTTTTAAGTTCAATCACGCCAAAGGCAGCAATTCTACCAAGAAGGTTGACTTGAGGAATGAGCTGCAGCGCTTAGGCAATCATCGATTAGTGACGCTTTGAGACGAACTGCGTGAAATACTGGATCATAGCGGCCAAGCCTGCATATTGATGAGTATCAATGTACAGAGCCTAAATGCTCATGCAATGGATATTGCTACAGACCAAAGCACTGGACCGATTCTATCGATTATCACGATCGAAGCACCCGAGCTATCAAACATCTAATCTACTGGAGGAGTTTGGCGAACTACAGCTGGAGCCAGAAACCGATCACCCAACCAAGCAACACAAGGAAGCAACGACCAAACAAACAAATTCAATCATCTGGCATTATTCCTGGAACACCAAACACTGGTTCTCGGAACCACAGAACGACAAATGGTTATTTTCAGACTACCAAAATAAGTCCAAAAAGAGTTAACTTCTGAAAACTTCATCCGATCAATAAACAACACAAAACTAGTACACTTACAAATTCATACACTTGACAAATCAAATTATTAATCATCGTAGTTCTACGTCAACCCCGCGGTAATGTAATAGACATTACCAACCCCAAATTTTTTTATCGCAATTTTACCCCAATTAACTTCAAATTTGGTGTGTATGTACTTTGATGGTACATTAACATCTGTTCAAAAAAATAAAGAAAAATATTATGCACAGCGTTACCACAAGTTAATGAAAAATGACCCAATCTCACCCCATAGAGGGTAATTAAAATAACTTGTTTTTGAGAATATGATAGCAAAACCATTCACAGCTGAAAAATATTGATGAAATACGATGCAAACAAGACGAAAAGATATCTAAAATGTTTCACAGGCAGTGCTGGAAACGGTAATAGTAGTAGCCTTGAATTTCGCGAAAATACGTGGCTCTTCCCAGTACAGTAGTTCAAAACCTTAATCTCATCAAGTAGCCTATGTTTAGTACATGAATTTTCTAAATCATTAGTGTCATTGAAAGCTCTCAATGCGGGAAATGCAGCGAGAAATAGAATAGACGAAGAGATATCTAAGATGTTTCACAAGTATAATAAACCCACTTAAAAGAACGATTATACCAAAAAATTTAAGAGCTATGAGAAAAAAATATGTAAACCCAACATTTATCGTCAAGTTTACATAAATTTTCTTGTTTTGACGTAGAAGTACGTCTTTCTTCTCTATACAGGAGTGAAATTGGAATTCCAAAACCAGGAGCGTTACGTTGGCATGAAATATTTTAAACGTTTATAACTTTGTACTGGCTTAACGGAATTTCTTGATTAGCACCTCAATCGAAAGCCAAGACATCAAAGCTTCATGTCATTTACTTACTGAATCCCACATACCTGTCCAAATAGTTTAATAACTGTTTTAAAAGAGAACGTTGATTTCAAGCAAATCTATAAATAGGGGTGGCTAGAGAAAATTTGACGTCATTTGCTTTTCACTCTCCGATTGGCTCGCATCTCAGCAGGCGACAGATCGGCTTGCTCTGACCGGACGTGCTTTTCAGGCACAGACATCGATAGCGAAGGACGCCCCCGTTTGTCTTGCTTCGCTCAAATCAAACTGTCGAGCGAGCGAGAGAAGATGCCGTCCGAAGCTAAAGCCATCACCGCCGCCGTCGCCTAGAAGAAGAAGAGGAAGCAGTCCACAGGAGAAATTGCGGTCGAACTGTGAACACGGTCGGGCGAGTCATTCTCGCTTTGTGGTTCACCGCTTGTTTGTGTTCACCCAGCCATCGTCATCGCCGCCGCAAATTTAATCGGCCGAGAAGCTGTTGACCCGCGCTTCAAAATTTCGACTCGTGATGAAATCATCATTGGTGGTCAAGAAGCAATCCCGTTAGAAGCAAATACCAGAAGCCCCCTGAGTTTTGCTGGTCCGAGCAGTGTTAGTTATCCGTAACAACATCGAAGCTAACAAAGCCATCGGTTCTTTTCAGAGCCATCAAATTTGTGGAAAAGAGTTAAAAGAGAAATATTTCCGATTTTATTTATAACTTCTAATATTCCTAAATCAATTTCACAGCTTCATACAAAATTTCATTTGTCACGAATAATTTATGACTCAACCATTTGAGATTGCACTCGCGGACGCTGCTGCAGTGCCGTCGGGTGAGTGCTCAACATTTCACAACGATTGCAAAATAGAGTGGCTTTTCCAACAGCGCCTTTTATGTTCCATATTTTATGGGAACACTTTGATTAGGAAAATTATCCCATGTGACAAAATTGCGACATATTTAGAATGCTTTTGAAAAGACATTCTCATTGAACAATTGTAATAATTTTGGCACCCATGGATCAGAAATTTACCGTCATAATAAAGAAAACTATCAATTATCAATAGCTCGTATTGAATATTTAGGGAATGCCAATCATTCCAACAATTCATGTTCGACCAATTTCTCACGTATTAGTATTCTCCGTAATTTTCAAGTAATTCCAAGCCCAACACATTATTGGCACATACCCATTTCCCAGATTGGTCGTTCAGAAAGCGAAGAGCACAAAAGGGAGGAGCATAATCTGCTATTCCAAGGTTATGAAACATGCTGCCTTCGTTGGATTCAGTTTCATTCCATTTCCGCTTTCGAGCTGGTAAGAGCTCCTCCGAACTTGCTTAGCGAGAAGTACCTCGCTGCTAGAAGCTTGCTGAGCTGTTAATCCAGAATCTGGTTTGTGAAATCACTCAAGATTTCAAGATTGAGCTACGTTTCCAGATTTCAACTAAATCCCTGTGATCCGCTACCCTGTTTCTGTTGTGCACCCAAGAATTATTCAGCTGGTTTGTTGAATAAACAGAGAACTTATTCACATCTTCTTCTTCTTGGCATAACGTCCTCACTGGAACAGAGCCTGCTTCTCAACTTAGTGATCTTATGACACTTCCACAGTTATTAACTGAGAGCTTTCTTTGCCAAAGTTTCCATTTTTGCATTCGTATATCGTGTGACAGGCACGATTATACTCTATGCCAAGGGAAGTCAAGAAAATTTCCATTCCGAAAAGATCCTGGACCGACCGGGAATCGAACCAAGACACCTTCAGCATGGCTTTGCTTTGTAGCCGCGGGCTAAGGAAGGCCCCAACTTATTCGCATGCATTTGCAACGTTTACGATTTTCCATACAAAATGACCAACTTTGGTAAGTTAGATCTCAGTTATTTATGGAAATATTTTCGAATGAAACTTTCACAGAACATCAGATGTAACTTGAGTTTAAACAAATATTTTTAAATAAATTTTACAATCACAAGTTTATAAGTAATAACGGTTTGACTAAACTGTAATTTGCGACGAAAAAATCAAAACTTGTTATCTTAAAATCTGATAGCCTTACACAAAAACTGTCTTGAGCAAACTTATTCATCTCGTCAAAATCTAAAACTTTGCTGAAGATACCATGACGCTATTCCTTCAGTATGTTTAGTTATGTCAATAATAAAAAACCGTCAAAAAATTCACTTTAGTCAAACCGTTACTGCTTTTCAACGTGTGATTGGAAAAATCACTCAAAAATATATGTTAAAATTTAAGTTATGTCTGATATTCTGTGAAAATTTCATTCAAATCGGTCCATAAATAACTGAGATATAGTTTATCAAATTTGATCATTTTGCATGAAAAATCAATAGAGTTGCAATTTTTTTCTCAGGGAAGAATCACACCATCAACGAAAATAGCGCGAAAGCAATAACCAATCGCGTGCGAGTAGCGAACGGAGTGACGAAACAACCAAGCGAGAACCCCACCACTCGCCATCGGTGAACGGAGCTCGAGCAAATAAAACCACTGGTTGTTCTGCTCCCAGCTCATTCACAAATCGAACGGCATAACGAACGGATCAAGCAGCGGAGCAGCAAAGAAGAGCGCGTGAAAGCCACAGCAGTGTGCGAGTAGCGAACGGAACCAGAGATCAACGAAGCGAAAGCAACAACTGAAAATCATTCAGTGGACGGATTAGTAGTCAGCGCGAACCGGCGACCTGTTGGAAAGTAACGCCAGCGAAATATACACCATCTGCCTCTCCTTACCATTCATATTCTTGTACATGATGAATTCAATGAAATTGTTTGGTTTGGCGATGAAGCAAAGAGTTATTAAGGATGATTTTACTTAACAAAGAGTTGTTGATAAATATTCCAATCAATAAGAGTTGTTTTGAAAAAGTTCACTTTTATCAGAATTTTCCTCGGAAAATTTCTGCTTTACCAAAGAGTTGTTAATGAAATTCCTGCAGTAAAGGGTCGAGTTTCTCCCCACGAATATATCCAGCCAGGACCAGTCATGGAGGACAATCCATCCAGAGCATCACGGCCCCCGCTTCCAAAATTCTCGAGTACGGAAATTGGAAAATGTATTAAAATTGCGACATTAAAATCAATAAATTGTTTCTTGACCAATTGTAATGAGCAACTATTGATCTGAATTGATTTTTCTACATGTTGTCTATTGCGTTAATCTGAGAAATAGGCTATATGAAATTGATTTCTTGGCAAGGGATGTACAAGATGAGCATTATGCTGTTATTGCATCCCGACGGCACTGCAGCAGCGTTCTTGGAACATCCTAAAATTGTCGTATTGTCGATTATTCGTGATAAATCAGATATTGTATGATGCTACGAGATGAATTAAGAGATTATAGCAAGTTTTTGGTAATCACATTAAGAAATATTACTAGCTATATTATCACGAGAAGTTCTTACTAGCTCGAAAGTGTAAATGAAATGAACCGAATCCTGTTGTTGTTACAGAGGGATTTTAATCCGAAGGTCATTCGTCCCTTAAATGAACCGAATCTGTCAAAGATAGTATGTTTTACATAATTTGAATTGCAGACGATGCTCCTCCCTTTCGTATTCTTCGCCTTCTTCTGATTGACCAATCTAGGATAAGGTACATGAAGTTGATGTCTTGGTTAGGGATTTACATATCTTGGAAAATTCACATGCGCGTTCGTATGGACATTAAAAATATCAACATTATTTTAATAGCTTACAATAAATTAAAATCACGCATGATATTCAATAGTTTTCTTCATTATGACGGTAAATTTCTGATCCATGGGTGCCAAAATTATTACAATTGTTCAATGAGAATGTCTATTCGAATGCATTCTTAAAATGTCGCGATTTTGTTACATGTGATAATTTTGCTAATCAAAGTGTTCCCACAAAATATGGAACAATAAAGACGCTGTTGGAAATGCCACTCTATTTTACAATTGTTGTGGAATGTTGAGCACTCACCCCGACGGCACTGCAGCAGCGTCCGCGATTACAGTCTCAAAATGTTTAGTCATAAATTATTCATGACAAATGAAATTTTGTATGAAGCTGTGAAATTGATTTAGGAATATAAGAAGTCATATATAAAGTCGGAAATATTTCTCTTTTAACTCTTTTCCACCAATTTGATGGCCCTGAAAAGGGCCGATGGCTTTGTTAGCTTTGATGCTCTTACAGATAAATAACACTGCGGGATGTTATCAGTTGATTGCCATGGTCAAACGGGGAATCCTCAACTCAAATGTATAAATTTGAGCAAGTTATTTGCTTATACGACAAACCGAAAGATTCGTGACGTGGATGACGCACAACAATAACAGGTAGTGGATCACCGGACTTAAGTAGAAATCTAATGATGGCGGCGATGACGATGGCTGGGTGAATGCAAACAAGCGGTGAAGCACAAAGCCAGAATGACTTGCCCGACCGTGTTCACAGTTCGACCGCAAATTTTCCTGTGGACTGCTTCCTCTTCTTCTTCTTCTTCTTGGCGGCGGCAGCGGTGATGACTTTGGCTTCGGACGGCATCTTCTCTCGCTCGCTCGACAGTTTGATTTGAGCGAAGCAAGACAAACGGGGAAGTCCTTCGCTATCGAAGTCTGTGCCTGAGAAGCACGCCCGGTCAGAGCAAGACGATCTGTTGCCTGCTGAGATGCGATCCAAGCGGAGAATGGAAAGCAAATGACGTCAAATTTTCTCTAGCCACCCCTATTTATAGATTTGCTTGAAATCAACGTTCTCTTCTAAAACAGTTATTAAACTATTTAGACAGTTACGTGGGATTCAGTAAGTAAACGACATGACCCTTTGATGTCTTGTCTTTCAATTGAGGTGCCATTCAAGGAATTTCGTTTAAACCAGAAAACAGTTATAAGAGTTCAAAATATTTCATGCCAACGTAAGGCTCTTGGTTTTGAAACTCCAATTTCACTCCTGTATAGAGAATTTTTATTTTACTTTCAAACTGTGCGGCATAATCAAATGCAAACGCATTCAGTTCCCGATGGTTAGCGCCTGTGCTTTTACTGTTCATAAGTCGCAAGGTGGAACTTTCCCCGAGGTCGTGTACGACTATGACAAAAGCCAGGATCAACAATTGGTATATGTTGGTTTGTCGCGGGTTACTTCACTGCAAGGGCTATTTTTGACAAACTCTTCCAATTTTTTGACGTTGGATAATGTTTTACGGCAACATACTGGGGTACAATTTCGAAAAACGAAAAATCGCTCGCGTCACGAAAAGTTGTTAGATTTTGACTTTTAATAACTTACTAACGCCCGGATAGATTTTCAAGATTCTTGCACCAATCGATTGAAAATCTTTCGAATCTACTCCAACAATGAAAACTATTGATTATCATGACTAAACTATTGAAAAATTGGGAAATATCGAAGCTTGTCTTATTTTTTATAGAAAAGCACATTTTTCTTGTGTATTCCTGACACAGACATCATTGCGCGATATCTTAGCCACTTTCGTCATTCAAAGGGAAACGCCCCTTTCGGTCTTCTTCTTACTTCTCTTTATTATCTCGTGTTCAGTCGAAGCCAACCAAACTCGACTTCACGCGCGCATCAGTCAATCGTTGACCAGCAACCGGAGAAGGACTCATATCGGAATAAAATTTACACGTTCGTCGTTGCTGCTGCTGTTTATTCCCAAGCTAAAAGCTGCGGGTTCCGTTTAATCGCTCATCATGGCCCTTGGCATCCAGCTAGCCCATCGAATTCGTGGAGAATGCGTCCAGAAACCTTGATAATTACCGTCGGAGGAGTGAGCAAACCATCGAATACAAGGATGGACAAGAGAGCACAAAATTACCGACCGCATTTTAATTTAATCGTTTTCGGTGATCTTTTGGTGTGTTTCTATCTAACAATGGAATGAAAACCCAGTTTGATCGACGGTGACTACCACCAACCGTCCTTTTCAGGACGACAATTTCATTTTAAAAGAGTTGTGAGAATTTTCCACCGTGAAGAGCGACATTACTGATGATTGAATGTGATTGATTCAGATTTTGGTCAGTCATTTGCACGCAACCATAAATGGGAAATAAATTTCCCATTGTGCGCGCGCGGGGCGATCCTCGACAGTGTGTGCATGAGTCGGATAAATTGCGAACGGCACTTGAATGAAGAATTCCTCCCGGTTTGTTTCGCATTTAGAGATGATCGCATAATGCCGTTGTCGCCGTCGCTACCTAAATGATACTAGAGCGATCAGTATCAACTCGTCGAACACAGAGCTAAAACTAATAAGAAACAGCTTTGTTGTCTTTCGATTTGGTAAGACATTGTCGAACGTATGGAAATACGCACACAGAAAAGACTGCTACCGCCGCCCGACCCGAACGACGGGAACCTATGTTAAACTTTGTTTGCCATTTATCTCCGTTGAAAACTAATCATCCGAAACTATAATTGCGCCCTGAAAAGGGCAGTTGTTTGAAATTGTGCTTCAATGCAATTTCAGCACGTTCGCCACGGATACGACGAGTATCGAAAGGCTTCGGAACCCACTTAAGCAATCAATCTTAGTGGATCATGCGTGGACCTTCAAGCGGAATATTTGTTTGTTGAGCAAAAGTTATCGCTCATGCTTCTTTTTCCATCGACCGGTTGAAGAGTTAATCGAACCAACCAAATAATAACACAAAATGTTCATAATAGGTCAACAATGGCATGCAACAAATAGTGTGAAAATTGATTAGAAGAGCACTTATTTTCGACCTACAAGAATTATGTGCCAATTTTCGGATTTTCATACAAAGTAGGCCAAAACCGTATCGAAAATCGGTCGAAAGTTAGTGTTGGGTCGAAAATTGGTGCTGTTCTCTCAGAAATCTTTCATAAGTTCGTGACGGTCTCAAACCAGGAAATAGAAGATGCTAATGTTATCCAACGTCACTTTGGCGGTCGTATCTCGGAAACAACCTCTTACTTTTTAAGTTCAATCACGCCAAAGGCAGCAATTCTACCAAGAAGGTTGACTTGAGGAATGAGCTGCAGCGCTTAGGCAATCATCGATTAGTGACGCTTTGAGACGAACTGCGTGAAATACTGGATCATAGCGGCCAAGCCTGCATATTGATGAGTATCAATGTACAGAGCCTAAATGCTCATGCAATGGATATTGCTACAGACCAAAGCACTGGACCGATTCTATCGATTATCACGATCGAAGCACCCGAGCTATCAAACATCTAATCTACTGGAGGAGTTTGGCGAACTACAGCTGGAGCCAGAAACCGATCACCCAACCAAGCAACACAAGGAAGCAACGACCAAACAAACAAATTCAATCATCTGGCATTATTCCTGGAACACCAAACACTGGTTCTCGGAACCACAGAACGACAAATGGTTATTTTCAGGACTACCAAAATAAGTCCAAAAAGAGTTAACTTCTGAAAACTTCATCCGATCAATAACAACACAAAACTAGTACACTTACAAATTCATACACTTGACAAATCAAATTATTAATCATCGTAGTTCTACGTCAACCCCGCGGTAATGTAATAGACATTACCAACCCCAAATTTTGACGTAGAAGTACGTCTTTCTTCTCTATACAGGAGTGAAATTGGAATTCCAAAACCAGGAGCGTTACGTTGGCATGAAATATTTTAAACGTTTATAACTTTGTACTGGCTTAACGGAATTTCTTGATTAGCACCTCAATCGAAAGCCAAGACATCAAAGCTTCATGTCATTTACTTACTGAATCCCACATACCTGTCCAAATAGTTTAATAACTGTTTTAAAAGAGAACGTTGATTTCAAGCAAATCTATAAATAGGGGTGGCTAGAGAAAATTTGACGTCATTTGCTTTTCACTCTCCGATTGGCTCGCATCTCAGCAGGCGACAGATCGGCTTGCTCTGACCGGACGTGCTTTTCAGGCACAGACATCGATAGCGAAGGACGCCCCCGTTTGTCTTGCTTCGCTCAAATCAAACTGTCGAGCGAGCGAGAGAAGATGCCGTCCGAAGCTAAAGCCATCACCGCCGCCGTCGCCTAGAAGAAGAAGAGGAAGCAGTCCACAGGAGAAATTGCGGTCGAACTGTGAACACGGTCGGGCGAGTCATTCTCGCTTTGTGGTTCACCGCTTGTTTGTGTTCACCCAGCCATCGTCATCGCCGCCGCAAATTTAATCGGCCGAGAAGCTGTTGACCCGCGCTTCAAAATTTCGACTCGTGATGAAATCATCATTGGTGGTCAAGAAGCAATCCCGTTAGAAGCAAATACCAGAAGCCCCCTGAGTTTTGCTGGTCCGAGCAGTGTTAGTTATCCGTAACAACATCGAAGCTAACAAAGCCATCGGTTCTTTTCAGAGCCATCAAATTTGTGGAAAAGAGTTAAAAGAGAAATATTTCCGATTTTATTTATAACTTCTAATATTCCTAAATCAATTTCACAGCTTCATACAAAATTTCATTTGTCACGAATAATTTATGACTCAACCATTTGAGATTGCACTCGCGGACGCTGCTGCAGTGCCGTCGGGTGAGTGCTCAACATTTCACAACGATTGCAAAATAGAGTGGCTTTTCCAACAGCGCCTTTTATGTTCCATATTTTATGGGAACACTTTGATTAGGAAAATTATCCCATGTGACAAAATTGCGACATATTTAGAATGCTTTTGAAAAGACATTCTCATTGAACAATTGTAATAATTTTGGCACCCATGGATCAGAAATTTACCGTCATAATAAAGAAAACTATCAATTATCAATAGCTCGTATTGAATATTTAGGGAATGCCAATCATTCCAACAATTCATGTTCGACCAATTTCTCACGTATTAGTATTCTCCGTAATTTTCAAGTAATTCCAAGCCCAACACATTATTGGCACATACCCATTTCCCAGATTGGTCGTTCAGAAAGCGAAGAGCACAAAAGGGAGGAGCATAATCTGCTATTCCAAGGTTATGAAACATGCTGCCTTCGTTGGATTCAGTTTCATTCCATTTCCGCTTTCGAGCTGGTAAGAGCTCCTCCGAACTTGCTTAGCGAGAAGTACCTCGCTGCTAGAAGCTTGCTGAGCTGTTAATCCAGAATCTGGTTTGTGAAATCACTCAAGATTTCAAGATTGAGCTACGTTTCCAGATTTCAACTAAATCCCTGTGATCCGCTACCCTGTTTCTGTTGTGCACCCAAGAATTATTCAGCTGGTTTGTTGAATAAACAGAGAACTTATTCACATCTTCTTCTTCTTGGCATAACGTCCTCACTGGAACAGAGCCTGCTTCTCAACTTAGTGATCTTATGACACTTCCACAGTTATTAACTGAGAGCTTTCTTTGCCAAAGTTTCCATTTTTGCATTCGTATATCGTGTGACAGGCACGATTATACTCTATGCCAAGGGAAGTCAAGAAAATTTCC
Organism: Aedes aegypti; assembly: GCF_002204515.2. Lineage (NCBI taxonomy): Eukaryota > Metazoa > Arthropoda > Insecta > Diptera > Culicidae > Aedes > Aedes aegypti. Next base: position 49,268 of record NW_018736606.1, read on the forward strand.
ATTCCGAAAAGATCCTGGACCGACCGGGAATCGAACCAAGACACCTTCAGCATGGCTTTGCTTTGTAGCCGCGGGCTAAGGAAGGCCCCAACTTATTCGCATGCATTTGCAACGTTTACGATTTTCCATACAAAATGACCAACTTTGGTAAGTTAGATCTCAGTTATTTATGGAAATATTTTCGAATGAAACTTTCACAGAACATCAGATGTAACTTGAGTTTAAACAAATATTTTTAAATAAATTTTACAATCACAAGTTTATAAGTAATAACGGTTTGACTAAACTGTAATTTGCGACGAAAAAATCAAAACTTGTTATCTTAAAATCTGATAGCCTTACACAAAAACTGTCTTGAGCAAACTTATTCATCTCGTCAAAATCTAAAACTTTGCTGAAGATACCATGACGCTATTCCTTCAGTATGTTTAGTTATGTCAATAATAAAAAACCGTCAAAAAATTCACTTTAGTCAAACCGTTACTGCTTTTCAACGTGTGATTGGAAAAATCACTCAAAAATATATGTTAAAATTTAAGTTATGTCTGATATTCTGTGAAAATTTCATTCAAATCGGTCCATAAATAACTGAGATATAGTTTATCAAATTTGATCATTTTGCATGAAAAATCAATAGAGTTGCAATTTTTTTCTCAGGGAAGAATCACACCATCAACGAAAATAGCGCGAAAGCAATAACCAATCGCGTGCGAGTAGCGAACGGAGTGACGAAACAACCAAGCGAGAACCCCACCACTCGCCATCGGTGAACGGAGCTCGAGCAAATAAAACCACTGGTTGTTCTGCTCCCAGCTCATTCACAAATCGAACGGCATAACGAACGGATCAAGCAGCGGAGCAGCAAAGAAGAGCGCGTGAAAGCCACAGCAGTGTGCGAGTAGCGAACGGAACCAGAGATCAACGAAGCGAAAGCAACAACTGAAAATCATTCAGTGGACGGATTAGTAGTCAGCGCGAACCGGCGACCTGTTGGAAAGTAACGCCAGCGAAATATACACCATCTGCCTCTCCTTACCATTCATATTCTTGTACATGATGAATTCAATGAAATTGTTTGGTTTGGCGATGAAGCAAAGAGTTATTAAGGATGATTTTACTTAACAAAGAGTTGTTGATAAATATTCCAATCAATAAGAGTTGTTTTGAAAAAGTTCACTTTTATCAGAATTTTCCTCGGAAAATTTCTGCTTTACCAAAGAGTTGTTAATGAAATTCCTGCAGTAAAGGGTCGAGTTTCTCCCCACGAATATATCCAGCCAGGACCAGTCATGGAGGACAATCCATCCAGAGCATCACGGCCCCCGCTTCCAAAATTCTCGAGTACGGAAATTGGAAAATGTATTAAAATTGCGACATTAAAATCAATAAATTGTTTCTTGACCAATTGTAATGAGCAACTATTGATCTGAATTGATTTTTCTACATGTTGTCTATTGCGTTAATCTGAGAAATAGGCTATATGAAATTGATTTCTTGGCAAGGGATGTACAAGATGAGCATTATGCTGTTATTGCATCCCGACGGCACTGCAGCAGCGTTCTTGGAACATCCTAAAATTGTCGTATTGTCGATTATTCGTGATAAATCAGATATTGTATGATGCTACGAGATGAATTAAGAGATTATAGCAAGTTTTTGGTAATCACATTAAGAAATATTACTAGCTATATTATCACGAGAAGTTCTTACTAGCTCGAAAGTGTAAATGAAATGAACCGAATCCTGTTGTTGTTACAGAGGGATTTTAATCCGAAGGTCATTCGTCCCTTAAATGAACCGAATCTGTCAAAGATAGTATGTTTTACATAATTTGAATTGCAGACGATGCTCCTCCCTTTCGTATTCTTCGCCTTCTTCTGATTGACCAATCTAGGATAAGGTACATGAAGTTGATGTCTTGGTTAGGGATTTACATATCTTGGAAAATTCACATGCGCGTTCGTATGGACATTAAAAATATCAACATTATTTTAATAGCTTACAATAAATTAAAATCACGCATGATATTCAATAGTTTTCTTCATTATGACGGTAAATTTCTGATCCATGGGTGCCAAAATTATTACAATTGTTCAATGAGAATGTCTATTCGAATGCATTCTTAAAATGTCGCGATTTTGTTACATGTGATAATTTTGCTAATCAAAGTGTTCCCACAAAATATGGAACAATAAAGACGCTGTTGGAAATGCCACTCTATTTTACAATTGTTGTGGAATGTTGAGCACTCACCCCGACGGCACTGCAGCAGCGTCCGCGATTACAGTCTCAAAATGTTTAGTCATAAATTATTCATGACAAATGAAATTTTGTATGAAGCTGTGAAATTGATTTAGGAATATAAGAAGTCATATATAAAGTCGGAAATATTTCTCTTTTAACTCTTTTCCACCAATTTGATGGCCCTGAAAAGGGCCGATGGCTTTGTTAGCTTTGATGCTCTTACAGATAAATAACACTGCGGGATGTTATCAGTTGATTGCCATGGTCAAACGGGGAATCCTCAACTCAAATGTATAAATTTGAGCAAGTTATTTGCTTATACGACAAACCGAAAGATTCGTGACGTGGATGACGCACAACAATAACAGGTAGTGGATCACCGGACTTAAGTAGAAATCTAATGATGGCGGCGATGACGATGGCTGGGTGAATGCAAACAAGCGGTGAAGCACAAAGCCAGAATGACTTGCCCGACCGTGTTCACAGTTCGACCGCAAATTTTCCTGTGGACTGCTTCCTCTTCTTCTTCTTCTTCTTGGCGGCGGCAGCGGTGATGACTTTGGCTTCGGACGGCATCTTCTCTCGCTCGCTCGACAGTTTGATTTGAGCGAAGCAAGACAAACGGGGAAGTCCTTCGCTATCGAAGTCTGTGCCTGAGAAGCACGCCCGGTCAGAGCAAGACGATCTGTTGCCTGCTGAGATGCGATCCAAGCGGAGAATGGAAAGCAAATGACGTCAAATTTTCTCTAGCCACCCCTATTTATAGATTTGCTTGAAATCAACGTTCTCTTCTAAAACAGTTATTAAACTATTTAGACAGTTACGTGGGATTCAGTAAGTAAACGACATGACCCTTTGATGTCTTGTCTTTCAATTGAGGTGCCATTCAAGGAATTTCGTTAAACCAGAAAACAGTTATAAGAGTTCAAAATATTTCATGCCAACGTAAGGCTCTTGGTTTTGAAACTCCAATTTCACTCCTGTATAGAGAATTTTTATTTTACTTTCAAACTGTGCGGCATAATCAAATGCAAACGCATTCAGTTCCCGATGGTTAGCGCCTGTGCTTTTACTGTTCATAAGTCGCAAGGTGGAACTTTCCCCGAGGTCGTGTACGACTATGACAAAAGCCAGGATCAACAATTGGTATATGTTGGTTTGTCGCGGGTTACTTCACTGCAAGGGCTATTTTTGACAAACTCTTCCAATTTTTTGACGTTGGATAATGTTTTACGGCAACATACTGGGGTACAATTTCGAAAAACGAAAAATCGCTCGCGTCACGAAAAGTTGTTAGATTTTGACTTTTAATAACTTACTAACGCCCGGATAGATTTTCAAGATTCTTGCACCAATCGATTGAAAATCTTTCGAATCTACTCCAACAATGAAAACTATTGATTATCATGACTAAACTATTGAAAAATTGGGAAATATCGAAGCTTGTCTTATTTTTTATAGAAAAGCACATTTTTCTTGTGTATTCCTGACACAGACATCATTGCGCGATATCTTAGCCACTTTCGTCATTCAAAGGGAAACGCCCCTTTCGGTCTTCTTCTTACTTCTCTTTATTATCTCGTGTTCAGTCGAAGCCAACCAAACTCGACTTCACGCGCGCATCAGTCAATCGTTGACCAGCAACCGGAGAAGGACTCATATCGGAATAAAATTTACACGTTCGTCGTTGCTGCTGCTGTTTATTCCCAAGCTAAAAGCTGCGGGTTCCGTTTAATCGCTCATCATGGCCCTTGGCATCCAGCTAGCCCATCGAATTCGTGGAGAATGCGTCCAGAAACCTTGATAATTACCGTCGGAGGAGTGAGCAAACCATCGAATACAAGGATGGACAAGAGAGCACAAAATTACCGACCGCATTTTAATTTAATCGTTTTCGGTGATCTTTTGGTGTGTTTCTATCTAACAATGGAATGAAAACCCAGTTTGATCGACGGTGACTACCACCAACCGTCCTTTTCAGGACGACAATTTCATTTTAAAAGAGTTGTGAGAATTTTCCACCGTGAAGAGCGACATTACTGATGATTGAATGTGATTGATTCAGATTTTGGTCAGTCATTTGCACGCAACCATAAATGGGAAATAAATTTCCCATTGTGCGCGCGCGGGGCGATCCTCGACAGTGTGTGCATGAGTCGGATAAATTGCGAACGGCACTTGAATGAAGAATTCCTCCCGGTTTGTTTCGCATTTAGAGATGATCGCATAATGCCGTTGTCGCCGTCGCTACCTAAATGATACTAGAGCGATCAGTATCAACTCGTCGAACACAGAGCTAAAACTAATAAGAAACAGCTTTGTTGTCTTTCGATTTGGTAAGACATTGTCGAACGTATGGAAATACGCACACAGAAAAGACTGCTACCGCCGCCCGACCCGAACGACGGGAACCTATGTTAAACTTTGTTTGCCATTTATCTCCGTTGAAAACTAATCATCCGAAACTATAATTGCGCCCTGAAAAGGGCAGTTGTTTGAAATTGTGCTTCAATGCAATTTCAGCACGTTCGCCACGGATACGACGAGTATCGAAAGGCTTCGGAACCCACTTAAGCAATCAATCTTAGTGGATCATGCGTGGACCTTCAAGCGGAATATTTGTTTGTTGAGCAAAAGTTATCGCTCATGCTTCTTTTTCCATCGACCGGTTGAAGAGTTAATCGAACCAACCAAATAATAACACAAAATGTTCATAATAGGTCAACAATGGCATGCAACAAATAGTGTGAAAATTGATTAGAAGAGCACTTATTTTCGACCTACAAGAATTATGTGCCAATTTTCGGATTTTCATACAAAGTAGGCCAAAACCGTATCGAAAATCGGTCGAAAGTTAGTGTTGGGTCGAAAATTGGTGCTGTTCTCTCAGAAATCTTTCATAAGTTCGTGACGGTCTCAAACCAGGAAATAGAAGATGCTAATGTTATCCAACGTCACTTTGGCGGTCGTATCTCGGAAACAACCTCTTACTTTTTAAGTTCAATCACGCCAAAGGCAGCAATTCTACCAAGAAGGTTGACTTGAGGAATGAGCTGCAGCGCTTAGGCAATCATCGATTAGTGACGCTTTGAGACGAACTGCGTGAAATACTGGATCATAGCGGCCAAGCCTGCATATTGATGAGTATCAATGTACAGAGCCTAAATGCTCATGCAATGGATATTGCTACAGACCAAAGCACTGGACCGATTCTATCGATTATCACGATCGAAGCACCCGAGCTATCAAACATCTAATCTACTGGAGGAGTTTGGCGAACTACAGCTGGAGCCAGAAACCGATCACCCAACCAAGCAACACAAGGAAGCAACGACCAAACAAACAAATTCAATCATCTGGCATTATTCCTGGAACACCAAACACTGGTTCTCGGAACCACAGAACGACAAATGGTTATTTTCAGGACTACCAAAATAAGTCCAAAAAGAGTTAACTTCTGAAAACTTCATCCGATCAATAACAACACAAAACTAGTACACTTACAAATTCATACACTTGACAAATCAAATTATTAATCATCGTAGTTCTACGTCAACCCCGCGGTAATGTAATAGACATTACCAACCCCAAATTTTGACGTAGAAGTACGTCTTTCTTCTCTATACAGGAGTGAAATTGGAATTCCAAAACCAGGAGCGTTACGTTGGCATGAAATATTTTAAACGTTTATAACTTTGTACTGGCTTAACGGAATTTCTTTGATTAGCACCTCAATCGAAAGCCAAGACATCAAAGCTTCATGTCATTTACTTACTGAATCCCACATACCTGTCCAAATAGTTTAATAACTGTTTTAAAAGAGAACGTTGATTTCAAGCAAATCTATAAATAGGGTGGCTAGAGAAAATTTGACGTCATTTGCTTTTCACTCTCCGATTGGCTCGCATCTCAGCAGGCGACAGATCGGCTTGCTCTGACCGGACGTGCTTTTCAGGCACAGACATCGATAGCGAAGGACGCCCCCGTTTGTCTTGCTTCGCTCAAATCAAACTGTCGAGCGAGCGAGAGAAGATGCCGTCCGAAGCTAAAGCCATCACCGCCGCCGTCGCCTAGAAGAAGAAGAGGAAGCAGTCCACAGGAGAAATTGCGGTCGAACTGTGAACACGGTCGGGCGAGTCATTCTCGCTTTGTGGTTCACCGCTTGTTTGTGTTCACCCAGCCATCGTCATCGCCGCCGCAAATTTAATCGGCCGAGAAGCTGTTGACCCGCGCTTCAAAATTTCGACTCGTGATGAAATCATCATTGGTGGTCAAGAAGCAATCCCGTTAGAAGCAAATACCAGAAGCCCCCTGAGTTTTGCTGGTCCGAGCAGTGTTAGTTATCCGTAACAACATCGAAGCTAACAAAGCCATCGGTTCTTTTCAGAGCCATCAAATTTGTGGGAAAAGAGTTAAAAGAGAAATATTTCCGATTTTATTTATAACTTCTAATATTCCTAAATCAATTTCACAGCTTCATACAAAATTTCATTTGTCACGAATAATTTATGACTCAACCATTTGAGATTGCACTCGCGGACGCTGCTGCAGTGCCGTCGGGTGAGTGCTCAACATTTCACAACGATTGCAAAATAGAGTGGCTTTCCAACAGCGCCTTTTATGTTCCATATTTTATGGGAACACTTTGATTAGGAAAATTATCCCATGTGACAAAATTGCGACATATTTAGAATGCTTTTGAAAAGACATTCTCATTGAACAATTGTAATAATTTTGGCACCCATGGATCAGAAATTTACCGTCATAATAAAGAAAACTATCAATTATCAATAGCTCGTATTGAATATTTAGGGGAATGCCAATCATTCCAACAATTCATGTTCGACCAATTTCTCACGTATTAGTATTCTCCGTAATTTTCAAGTAATTCCAAGCCCAACACATTATTGGCACATACCCATTTCCCAGATTGGTCGTTCAGAAAGCGAAGAGCACAAAAGGGAGGAGCATAATCTGCTATTCCAAGGTTATGAAACATGCTGCCTTCGTTGGATTCAGTTTCATTCCATTTCCGCTTTCGAGCTGGTAAGAGCTCCTCCGAACTTGCTTAGCGAGAAGTACCTCGCTGCTAGAAGCTTGCTGAGCTGTTAATCCAGAATCTGGTTTGTTGAAATCACTCAAGATTTCAAGATTGAGCTACGTTTCCAGATTTCAACTAAATCCCTGTGATCCGCTACCCTGTTTTCTGTTGTGCACCCAAGAATTATTCAGCTGGTTTGTTGAATAAACAGAGAACTTATTCACATCTTCTTCTTCTTGGCATAACGTCCTCACTGGAACAGAGCCTGCTTTCTCAACTTAGTGATCTTATGACACTTCCACAGTTATTAACTTGAGAGCTTTCTTTGCCAAAGTTTCCATTTTTGCATTCGTATATCGTGTGACAGGCACGATTATACTCTATGCCAAGGGAAGTCAAGAAAATTTCCATTCCGAAAAGATCCTGGACCGACCGGGAATCGAACCAAGACACCTTCAGCATGGCTTTGCTTTGTAGCCGCGGGCTAAGGAAGGCCCCAACTTATTTTCGCATGGCATTTGCAACGTTTACGATTTTCCATACAAAATGACCAAACTTTGGTAAGTTAGATCTCAGTTATTTATGGAAATATTTTCGAATGAAACTTTCACAGAACATCAGATGTAACTTGAGTTTAAACAAATATTTTTAAATAAATTTTACAATCACAAGTTTATAAGTAATAACGGTTTGACTAAACTGTAATTTGCGACGAAAAAATCAAAACTTGTTATCTTAAAATCTGATAGCCTTACACAAAAAACTGTCTTGAGCAAACTTATTCATCTCGTCAAAATCTAAAACTTTGCTGAAGATACCATGACGCTATTCCTTCAGTATGTTTAGTTATGTCAATAAATAAAAAACCGTCAAAAAATTCACTTTAGTCAAACCGTTACTGCTTTTCAACGTGTTGATTTGGAAAAATCACTCAAAAATATATTGTTAAAATTTAAGTTATGTCTGATATTCTGTGAAAATTTCATTCAAATCGGTCCATAAATAACTGAGATATAGTTTATCAAATTTGATCATTTTGCATTGAAAAATCAATAGAGTTTGCAATTTTGACGTAGAAGTACGTCTTTCTTCTCTATACAGGAGTGAAATTGGAATTCCAAAACCAGGAGCGTTACGTTGGCATGAAATATTTTAAACGTTTATAACTTTGCACTGGCTTAACGGAATTTCTTGATTAGCACCTCAATCGAAAGCCAAGACATCAAAGCTTCATGTCGTTACTTACTGAATCCCACAAACCTGTCTAAATAGTTTAATAACTGTTTTAAAAGAGAACGTTGATTTCAAGCAAATCTATAAATAGGGGTGGCTAGAGAAAATTTGACGTCATTTTGCTTTTCACTCTCCGATTGGCTCGCATCTCAGCAGGCGACAGATCGGCTTGCTCTGACCGGGCGTGCTTTTCAGGCACAGACATCGATAGCGAAGGACGCCCCCGTTTGTCTTGCTTCGCTCAAATCAAACTGTCGAGCGAGCGAGAGAAGATGCCGTCCGAAGCTAAAGCCATCACCGCTGCCGCCGCCTAGAAGAAGAAGAGGAAGCAGTCCACAGGAGAAATTGCGGTCGAACTGTGAACACGGTCGGGCGAGTCATTCTCGCTTTGTGGTTCACCGCTTGTTTGCGTTCACCCAGCCATCGTCATCGCCGCCGCAAATTTCATCGGCCGAGGAAGCTGTTGACCCGCGCTTCAAAATTTCGACTCGTGATGAAATCATCATTGGTGGTCAAGAAGCAATCCCGTTAGGAGCAAATACCAGAAGCCCCCTGAGTTTTGCAGGTCCGAGCAGTGTTAGTTATCCGTAACAACATCGAAGCTAACAAAGCCATCGGTTCTTTTCAGAGCCATCAAATTTGTGGAAAAGAGTTAAAAGAGAAATATTTCCGATTTTATTTATAACTTCTAATATTCCTAAATCAATTTCACAGCTTCATACAAAATTTCATTTGTCACGAATAATTTATGACTCAACCATTTGAGATTGTACTCGCGGACGCTGCTGCAGTGCCGTCGGGGTGAGTGCTCAACATTTCACAACGATTGCAAAATAGAGTGGCTTTTCCAACAGCGCCTTTTATGTTCCATATTTTATGGGAACACTTTGATTAGGAAAATTATCCCATATGACAAAATTGCGACATATTTAGAATGCTTTTGAAAAGACATTCTCATTGAACAATTGTAATAATTTTGGCACCCATGGATCAGAAATTTACCGTCATAATAAAGAAAACTATTAATTATCAATAGCTCGTATTGAATATTTAGGGAATGCCAATCATTCCAACAATTCATATTCGACCAATTTCTCACGTAATAGTATTCTCCGCAATTTTCAAGTAATTCCAAGCCCAACACATTATTGGCACATACCCATCCATTGTCGTCAAGCGAAGCACAAAGGGGGCATATCTGCTATTCCAAGGTTATAAAACATGCTGCCTTCGTTGGATTCAGTTTCATTCCATTTCCGCTTTCGAGCTGGTAAGAGCTCCTCCGAACTTGCTTAGCGAGAAGTACCTCGCTGCTAGAAGCTTGCTGAGCTGTTAATCCAGAATCTGGTTTGTGAAATCGCTCAAGATTTCAAGATTGAGCTACGTTTCCAGATTTCAACTAAATCCCTGTGATCCGCTACCCTGTTTCTGTTGTGCACCCATGAATTATTCAGCTGGTTTGTTGAATAAACAGAGAACTTATTCACATCTTCTTCTTCTTGGCATAACGTCCTCACTGGAACAGAGCCTGCTTCTCAGCTTAGTGTTCTTATGACACTTCCACAGTTATTAACTGAGAGCTTTCTTTGCCAAAGTTTCCATTTTTGCATTCGTATATCGTGTGACAGGTACGATTATACTCTATGCCAAGGGAAGTCAAGAAAATTTCCATTCCGAAAAGATCCTGGACCGACCGGGAATCGAACCAAGACACCTTCAGCATGGCTTTGCTTTGTAGCCGCGGACACTAACCACTCGGCTAAGGAAGGCCCCAACTTATTCGCATGCATTTGCAACTTTTTCGATTTTCCATACAAAATGACCAACTTTGGTAAGTTAGATCTCAGTTATTATGGAAATATTTTCGAATGAAACTTTCACAGAACATCAGATGTAACTTGAATTTTAACATATATTTTTTGATAATTTTTCCAATCACAAGTTTATAAGTAATAACGGTTTGATTAAACTGTAATTTTCGACGAAAAATTCAAAACTTTTTATCTTAAAATTTCATAGCCTTACACAAAAACTGTCTTCAGCAAACTTATTCATCTCGTCAAAATCTACAACTTTGCTGAAGATACCATGAAGCTATTCCTTCAATATGTTTAGTTATGTCAATCATAAAAAATCGTCAAAATATTCACTCTAGTCAAACCGTAACTGCTTTTCATCGTGTGATTGGAAAAATAACTCAAAAACATATGTTAAAATTTAAGTTATGTCTGATATTCTGTGAAAATTTCATTCAAATCGGTCCATAAATAACTGAGATATAGTTTATCAAAGTCGGTCATTTTGCATGAAAAATCAATAGAGTTGCCTTTTTTTTCTCAGCGAAGAATTACACCATCAACGAAAATAGCGCGAAAGCAATAACCAATCGCGTGCGAGTAGCGAACGGAGTGACGAAACAACCAAGCGAGAACCCCACCACTCGCCATCGGTGAACGGAGCTCGAGCAAATAAAACCACTGGTTGTTCTGCTCCCAGCTCATTCACAAATCGAACGGCATAATGAACGGATCAAGCAGCGGAGCAGCAAAGAAGAGCGCGTGAAAGCCACAGCAGTGTGCGAGTAGCGAACGGAACCAGAGATCAACGAAGCGAAAGCAACAACTGAAAATCATTCAGTGGACGGATTAGTAGTCAGCGCCAACCGGCGACCTGTTGGAAAGTAACGCCAGCGAAATATACACCATCTGCCTCTCCTTACCATTCATATTCTTGTACTTGATGAATTCAATGAAATGGTTTGGTTTGGCGATGAAGCAAAGAGTTATTAAGGATGATTTTACTTAACAAAGAGTTGTTGATAAATATTCCAATCAATAAGAGTTGTTTTGAAAAAGTTCACTTTTATCAGAATTTTCCTCGGAAAATTTCTGCTTTACCAAAGAGTTGTTAATGAAATTCCTGCAGTAAAGGGTCGAGTTTCTCCCCACGAATATATCCAGCCAGGACCAGTCATGGAGGACAATCCATCCAGAGCATCACGGCCCCCGCTTCCAAAATTCTCGAGTACGGAAATTGGAAAATGAATTAAAATTGCGACATTAAAATCAATAAATTGTTTCTTGACCAATTGTAATGAGCAACTATTGATCTGAATTGATTTTTCTACATGTTGTCTATTGCGTTAATCAGAGAAATAGGCTATATGAAATTGATGATGTCTTGGCAAGGGATGTACAAGATGAGCATTATGTTGTTATTGCATCCCGACGGCACTGCAGCAGCGTTCTCGGACCATCCTCAAATTGCCGTATTATCGATTATTCGTGATAAATCAGATATTGTATGATGCTACGAGATGAATTAAGAGATTATAGCAAGTTTTTGGTAAGCACATTAAGAAATATTACTAGCTATATTATCACGAGAAGTTCTTACTAGCTCGAAAGTGTAAATGAAATGAACCGAATCCTATTGTTGTTACAGAGGGATTTTAATCCGAAGGTCATTCGTCCCTTAAATGAACCGAATCTGTCAAAGATAGTATGTTTTACATAATTTGAATTGCAGACGATGCTCCTCCCTTTCGTATTCTTCGCCTTCTTCTGATTGACCAATCTAGGATAAGGTACATGGAGTTGATGTCTTGGTTAGGGATTTACATATCTTGGAAAATTCACATGCGCGTTCGTATGGACAGTAAAAATATCAACATTATTTTAATAGCTTACAATAAATTAAAATCACGCATGATATTCAATAGTTTTCTTTATTATGACGGTAAATTTCTGATCCATGGGTGCCAAAATTATTACAATTGTTCAATGAGAATGTCTATTCGAATGCATTCTTAAAATGTCGCAATTTTGTTACATGTGATAATTTTGCTAATCAAAGTGTTCCCACAAAATATGGAACATCAAAGACGCTGTTGGAAATGCCACTCTATGTTACAATTGTTGTGGAATGTTGAGCACTCACCCCGACGGCACTGCAGCAGCGTCCGCGATTACAGTCTCAAAATGTTTAGTCATAAATTATTCATGACAAATGAAATTTTGTATGAAGCTGTGAAATTGATTTAGGAATATAAGAAGTCATATATAAAGTCGGAAATATTTCTCTTTTAACTCTTTTCCACCAATTTGATGGCCCTGAAAAGGGCTGATGGCTTTTGTTGGCTCTTACAGATAAATAACACTGCGGGATGTTATCAGTTGATTGCCATGGTCAAACGGGGAATCCTCAACTCAAATGTATAAATTTGAGCAAGTTATTTGCTTATACGACGAACCGAAAGATCCGTGGCGTGGATGACGCACAACAATAACAGGTAGTGGATCACCGGGCTTAAGTTGAAATCTGATGATGGCGGCGATGACGATGGCTGGGTGAACGCAAACAAGCGGTGAAGCACAAAGCCAGAATGACTTGCCCGACCGTGTTCACAGTTCGACCGCAAATTTTCCTGTGGACTGCTTCCTCTTCTTCTTCTTCTTCTTATTGGCGGCGGCAGCGGTGATGACTTTGGCTTCGGACGGCATCTTCTCTCGCTCGCTCGACAGTTTGATTTGAGCGAAGCAAGACAAACGGGGAAGTCCTTCCAGGTCCGTCCCACTCGGGCTCAGATTGGGTACCACTTCTAGTACTGCATTTGGTCCCTCGGTAGTGCAAAAGGTACCCAAGTTTGACAGATCGCAGTACATTCTAGATTACCTTATGTGCCATAAAATTTTGGGTAACTGCAAGAGACATGGGGGTCTTTAATTTGTCTTTGGTCCTTCGCTATCGAAGTCTGTGCCTGAGAAGCACGCCCGGTCAGAGCAAGACGATCTGTTGCCTGCTGAGATGCGATCCAAGCGGAGAATGGAAAGCAAATGACGTCAAATTTTCTCTAGCCACCCCTATTTATAGATTTGCTTGAAATCAACGTTCTCTTCTAAAACAGTTATTGAACTATTTAGACAGTTATGTGGGATTCAGTAAGTAAACGACATGACCCTTTGATGTCTTGTCTTTCAATTGAGGTGCCATTCAAGGAATTTCGTTAAACCAGAAAACAGTTATAAGAGTTCAAAATATTTCTTGCCAACGCAAGGCTCTTGGTTTTGAAACTCCAATTTCACTCCTGTATAGAGAATTTTTATTTTACTTTCAAACTGTGCGGCATAATCAAATGCAAACGCATTCAGTTCCCGATGGTTAGCGCCTGTGCTTTTACTGTTCATAAGTCGCAAGGTGGAACTTTCCCCGAGGTCGTGTACGACTATGACAAAAGCCAGGATCAGCAATTGGTATATGTTGGTTTGTCGCGGGTTACTTCACTGCAAGGGCTATTTTTGACAAACTCTTCCAATTTTTTGACGTTGGATAACGTCTTACGGCAACATACTGGGGTACAATTTCGAAAAACGAAAAATCGCTCGCGTCACGAAAAGTTGTTAGATTTTGACTTTTAATAACTTACTAACGCCTGGATAGATTTTCAAGATTCTTGCACCAATCGATTGGAAATCTTTCGAATCTACTCCAACAATGAAAACTATTGATTATCATGACTTAACTATTGAAAAATTGGGAAATATCGAAGCATGTCTTATTTTTTATAGAAAAGCACATTTTTCTTGTGTATTCCTGACACAGACATCATTGCGCGATATCTTAGCCACTTTCGTCATTCAAAGGGAAACGCCCCTTTCGGTCTTCTTCTTCTCTTTATTATCTCGTGTTCAGTCGAAGCCAACCAAACTCGACTTTACGCGCGCATCAGTCAATCGTTGACCAGCAACCGGAGAAGGACTCATATCGGAATAAAATTTACACGTTCGTCGCTGCTGCTGCTGCTGTTTATTCCCAAGCTAAAAGCTGCGGGTTCCGTGTAATCGCTCATCATGGCCCTTGGCATCCAGCTAGCCCATCGAATTCGTGGAGAATGCGTCCAGAAACCTTGATAATTACCGTCGGAGGAGTGAGCAAACCATCGAATACAAGGATGTACAAGAGAGCACAAAATTACCGACCGCATTTTAATTTAATCGTTTTCGGTGATCTTTTGGTGTGTTTTTGTCTAACAATGGAATGAAAACCCAGTTTGATCGACGGTGACTACCACCAACCGTCCTTTTCAGGACGACAATTTCATTTTAAAAGAGTTGTGAGAATTTTCCACCGTGAAGAGCGACATTACTGATGATTGATTCAGATTTTGGTCAGTCATTTGCACGCAACCATAAATGGGAAATAAATTTCCCATTGTGCGCGCGCGGGGCGATCCTCGACAGTGTGTGCATGAGTCGGATAAATTGCGAACGGCACTTGAATGAAGAATTCCTCCCGGTTTGTTTCGCATTTAGAAATGATCGCATAATGCCGTTGTCGCCGTCGCTACCTAAATGATACTAGAGCGATCAGTATCAACTCGTCGAACACAGAGCTAAAACTAATAAGCAACAGCTTTGTTGACGTTTCGATTTGGTAAGACATTGTCGAACGAATGGAAATACGCACACAGAAAAGACTGCTACCGCCGCCCGACCCGAACGACGGGAACCTATGTTAAACTTTGTTTGCCATTTATCTCCGTTGAAAACTAATCTTCCGAAACTATAATTGATAACTAAATAAATTATTGAATCAATTGTGGCCCTGAAAAGGGCAGTTGTTTGAAATTGTGCTTCAATGCAATTTCAGCACGTTCGCCACGGATACGACGAGTATCGAAAGGAACCCACTTAAGCAATCAATCTTAGTGGATCATGCGTGGACCTTCAAGCGGAATATTTGTTTGTTGAGCAAAAGTTATCGCTCATGCTTCTTCTTCCATCGACCGGTTGAAGAGTTAATCGAACCAACCAAATAATAACGACCTACAAGAATTTTCGACCTACAAGAATTCTGTGCCAATTTTCGGATTTTCATACAAAGTAGGCCAAAACCGTATCGAAAATCGGTCGAAAGTTAGTGTTGGGTCGAAAATTGGTGCTGTTCTCTCAGAAATCTTTCATAAGTTCGTGACGGTCTCAAGCCAGGAAATAGAAGATGCTAATGTTATCCAACGTCACTTTGGCGGTCGTATCTCGGAAACAACCTCTTACTTTTTAAGTTCAATCACGCCAAAGGCAGCAATTCTACCAAGAGGGTTGACTTGAGGAATGAGCTGCAGCGCTTAGGCAATCATCGATTAGTGACGCTTTGAGACGAACTGCGTGAAATACTGGATCATAGCGGCCAAGCCTGCATATTGATGAGTATCAATGTACAGAGCCTAAATGCTCATGCAATGGATATTGCTACAGACCAAAGCACTGGACCGATTCTATCGATTATCATGATCGAAGCACCCGAGCTATCAAACATCTAATCTACTGGAGGAGTTTCGCGAAACCGGCCAGAAACCAATCACCCAACCAAGCAACACAAGGAAGCAACGACCAAACAAACAAATTCAATCATCTGGCATTATTCCTGGAACACCAAACACTGGTTCTCGGAACCACAGAACGACAAATGGTTCTTTTCAGGACTACCAAAATAAGTCCAAAAAGAATTAACTTCTGAAAACTTCATCCGATCAATAACAACATAAAACTAGTACACTTACAAATTCATACACTTGACAAATCAAATTATTAATCATCGTAGTTCTACGTCAACCCTGCGGTAATGTAATAGACATTACCCACCCCAAATTTTTTAACGTTTGACCACTTTTACGGATGTCCAATCTTCCGGAATGTTCGGAAAATACGTGTGAAGTGTAAAGAAAAGACTTTCAAGTTACTACTATATCTAATAATGTACATTGCACATGAGAAATTTAATATTGTAATTTTATCTAGTTTCAACATACAAGTTTATTGATATAGTAAACAAAAACTACTATTTTTAAAAAATGTATATTGTGATGATTTACGTGTAATATGTTCCCTAATATATGAATAGTTAATTTTAGTAATATCAGCGTTATAAGCTAAAATATTTCGTAAATCATATTTTTTCCATTTTGACCCAATCGCACCCCCTAGACCCATTGTCACCCGCATCGACGGTACACTGAAATAAGGATTTTCAAAATTTAAAGTCGAATGAAACAAATTTTTCAAATCATTTTCAATTCAAATGACATTTTGTCTCAGGATAGAAAATTATGTTTCACAGCAAAAAAAAACAGCTGATGTCATTTTGGGCTATGTATCAAACATCGGACGTAATTGAATTCGATTACATCAATTTTACAACAGTATTCCGCTCATAACGCAATCGATTTGATTAACGAAAATGCCAAGAAACTCATTTCGAGTAGCAACACACAAAACTAGTATCATGTGGAGTCTCCAACAGTGTGCATCGTACCTTCGTGCTGTGTGTACACGAATTCTTTCTGCTCTTGGAAGTTTTATTAAAAACAACCTAAAGCAATAAACAGTACTTTTCAGTGCTAAAATTCAAAACGGTATTTTTCAGTGCTACTACAACAGTACTCTTCAGTACTATTTTTTCTACTATTGATCCCTTTACTATACTACTTTACTATTGATCCTTTTCTAAAACAGTACTTTTCAGTACTATTTTTTCTACAATTGATCCCTTTACGATCCTTGTTTGGACCCGTGCCTTCGATTTTTCGATGGACCCGTTGGCGAAAGCTAGCGGTGTAATCCTTCTTGGACACCGTCTTGGAAAAAAAAACCTCTCGAAGGTCACGTCTTCCTTCGTTTATAACTAACATGGTATCAGCAAATGTCGCACGTCTACAGTGTTCCGCAACATTCGCCGTTGGTGGAGTCTTTTGGCAAAAAAATTTTGGGGTGGGTAATGTCTATTACATTACGCGGGGTTGACGTAGAACTACGATGATTAATAATTTGATTTGTCAAGTGTATGAATTTGTTAGTGTACTAGTTTTGTGTTGTTATTGATCGGATGAAGTTTTCAGAAGTTAACTCTTTTTGGACTTATTTTGGTAGTCCTGAAAAGAACCATTTGTCGTTCTGTGGTTCCGAGAACCAGTGTTTGGTGTTCCAGGAATAATGCCAGATGATTGAATTTGTTTGTTTGGTCGTTGCTTCCTTGTGTTGCTTGGTTGGGTGATCGGTTTCTGGCCGGTTTCGCCAAACTCCTCCAGTAGATTAGATGTTTGATAGCTCGGGTGCTTCGATCGTGATAATCGATAGAATCGGTCCAGTGCTTTGGTCTGTAGCAATATCCATTGCATGAGCATTTAGGCTCTGTACATTGATACTCATCAATATGCAGGCTTGGCCGCTATGATCCAGTATTTCACGCAGTTCGTCTCAAAGCGTCACTAATCGATGATTGCCTAAGCGCTGCAGCTCATTCCTCAAGTCAACCCTCTTGGTAGAATTGCTGCCTTTGGCGTGATTGAACTTAAAAAGTAAGAGGTTGTTTCCGAGATACGACCGCCAAAGTGACGTTGGATAACATTAGCATCTTCTATTTCCTGGCTTGAGACCGTCACGAACTTATGAAAGATTTCTGAGAGAACAGCACCAATTTTCGACCCAACACTAACTTTCGACCGATTTTCGATACGGTTTTGGCCTACTTTGTATGAAAATCCGAAAATTGGCACAGAATTCTTGTAGGTCGAAAATTCTTGTAGGTCGTTATTATTTGGTTGGTTCGATTAACTCTTCAACCGGTCGATGGAAGAAGAAGCATGAGCGATAACTTTTGCTCAACAAACAAATATTCCGCTTGAAGGTCCACGCATGATCCACTAAGATTGATTGCTTAAGTGGGTTCCCTTTCGATACTCGTCGTATCCGTGGCGAACGTGCTGAAATTGCATTGAAGCACAATTTCAAACAACTGCCCTTTTCAGGGCCACAATTGATTCAATAATTTATTTAGTTATCAATTATAGTTTCGGAAGATTAGTTTTCAACGGAGATAAATGGCAAACAAAGTTTAACATAGGTTCCCGTCGTTCGGGTCGGGCGGCGGTAGCAGTCTTTTCTGTGTGCGTATTTCCATTCGTTCGACAATGTCTTACCAAATCGAAACGTCAACAAAGCTGTTGCTTATTAGTTTTAGCTCTGTGTTCGACGAGTTGATACTGATCGCTCTAGTATCATTTAGGTAGCGACGGCGACAACGGCATTATGCGATCATTTCTAAATGCGAAACAAACCGGGAGGAATTCTTCATTCAAGTGCCGTTCGCCAATTTATCCGACTCATGCACACACTGTCGAGGATCGCCCCGCGCGCGCACAATGGGAAATTTATTTCCCATTTATGGTTGCGTGCAAATGACTGACCAAAATCTGAATCAATCATCAGTAATGTCGCTCTTCACGGTGGAAAATTCTCACAACTCTTTTAAAATGAAATTGTCGTCCTGAAAAGGACGGTTGGTGGTAGTCACCGTCGATCAAACTGGGTTTTCATTCCATTGTTAGACAGAAACACACCAAAAGATCACCGAAAACGATTAAATTAAAATGCGGTCGGTAATTTTGTGCTCTCTTGTCCATCCTTGTATTCGATGGTTTGCTCACTCCTCCGACGGTAATTATCAAGGTTTCTGGACGCATTCTCCACGAATTCGATGGGCTAGCTGGATGCCAAGGGCCATGATGAGCGATTACACGGAACCCGCAGCTTTTAGCTTGGGAATAAACAGCAGCAGCAGCAGCGACGAACGTGTAAATTTTATTCCGATATGAGTCCTTCTCCGGTTGCTGGTCAACGATTGACTGATGCGCGCGTGAAAGTCGAGTTTGGTTGGCTTCGACTGAACACGAGATAATAAAGAGAAGTAAGAAGAAGACCGAAAGGGGCGTTTCCCTTTGAATGACGAAAGTGGCTAAGATATCGCGCAATGATGTCTGTGTCAGGAATACACAAGAAAAATGTGCTTTTCTATAAAAATAAGACATGCTTCGATATTTCCCAATTTTTCAATAGTTTAGTCATGATAATCAATAGTTTTCATTGTTGGAGTAGATTCGAAAGATTTCCAATCGATTGGTGCAAGAATCTTGAAAATCTATCCGGGCGTTAGTAAGTTATTAAAAGTCAAAATCTAACAACTTTTCGTGACGCGAGCGATTTTTTCGTTTTTCGAAATTGTACCCCAGTATGTTGCCGTAAGACGTTATCCAACGTCAAAAAATTGGAAGAGTTTGTCAAAAATAGCCCTTGCAGTGAAGTAACCCGCGACAAACCAACATATACCAATTGCTGATCCTGGCTTTTGTCATAGTCGTACACGACCTCGGGGAAAGTTCCACCTTGCGACTTATGAACAGTAAAAGCACAGGCGCTAACCATCGGGAACTGAATGCGTTTGCATTTGATTATGCCGCACAGTTTGAAAGTAAAATAAAAATTCTCTATACAGGAGTGAAATTGGAGTTTCAAAAACCAAGAGCCTTGCGTTGGCAAGAAATATTTTGAACTCTTATAACTGTTTTCTGGTTTAACGAAATTCCTTGAATGGCACCTCAATTGAAAGACAAGACATCAAAGGGTCATGTCGTTTACTTACTGAATCCCACATAACTGTCTAAATAGTTCAATAACTGTTTTAGAAGAGAACGTTGATTTCAAGCAAATCTATAAATAGGGTGGCTAGAGAAAATTTGACGTCATTTGCTTTCCATTCTCCGCTTGGATCGCATCTCAGCAGGCAACAGATCGTCTTGCTCTGACCGGGCGTGCTTCTCAGGCACAGACTTCGATAGCGAAGGACCAAAGACAAATTAAAGACCCCCATGTCTCTTGCAGTTACCCAAAATTTTATGGCACATAAGGTAATCTAGAATGTACTGCGATCTGTCAAACTTGGGTACCTTTTGCACTACCGAGGGACCAAATGCAGTACTAGAAGTGGTACCCAATCTGAGCCCGAGTGGGACGGACCTGGAAGGACTTCCCCGTTTGTCTTGCTTCGCTCAAATCAAACTGTCGAGCGAGCGAGAGAAGATGCCGTCCGAAGCCAAAGTCATCACCGCTGCCGCCGCCAAAGAAGAAGAAGAAGAAGAGGAAGCAGTCCACAGGAAAATTTGCGGTCGAACTGTGAACACGGTCGGGCAAGTCATTCTGGCTTTGTGCTTCACCGCTTGTTTGCGTTCACCCAGCCATCGTCATCGCCGCCATCATCAGATTTCAACTTAAGCCCGGTGATCCACTACCTGTTATTGTTGTGCGTCATCCACGCCACGAATCTTTCGGTTCGTCGTATAAGCAAATAACTTGCTCAAATTTATACATTTGAGTTGAGGATTCCCCGTTTGACCATGGCAATCAACTGATAACATCCCGCAGTGTTATTTATCTGTAAGAGCATCAAGCTACAAAGCCATCGGCCCTTTTCAGGGCCATCAAATTGGTGGAAAAGAGTTAAAAGAGAAATATTTCCGACTTTATATATGACTTCTTATATTCCTAAATCAATTTCACAGCTTCATACAAAATTTCATTTGTCATGAATAATTTATGACTAAACATTTTGAGACTGTAATCGCGGACGCTGCTGCAGTGCCGTCGGGGTGAGTGCTCAACATTCCACAACAATTGTAAAATAGAGTGGCATTTCCAACAGCGTCTTTGATGTTCCATATTTTGTGGGAACACTTTGATTAGCAAAATTATCACATGTAACAAAATTGCGACATTTTAAGAATGCATTCGAATAGACATTCTCATTGAACAATTGTAATAATTTTGGCACCCATGGATCAGAAATTTACCGTCATAATAAAGAAAACTATTGAATATCATGCGTGATTTTAATTTATTGTAAGCTATTAAAATAATGTTGATATTTTTACTGTCCATACGAACGCGCATGTGAATTTTCCAAGATATGTAAATCCCTAACCAAGACATCAACTTCATGTACCTTATCCTAGATTGGTCAATCAGAAGAAGGCGAAGAATACGAAAGGGAGGAGCATCGTCTGCAATTCAAATTATGTAAAACATACTATCTTTGACAGATTCGGTTCATTTAAGGGACGAATGACCTTCGGATTAAAATCCCTCTGTAACAACAACAGGATTCGGTTCATTTCATTTACACTTTCGAGCTAGTAAGAACTTCTCGTGATAATATAGCTAGTAATATTTCTTAATGTGCTTACCAAAAACTTGCTATAATCTCTTAATTCATCTCGTAGCATCATACAATATCTGATTTATCACGAATAATCGACAATACGACAATTTGAGGATGTTCCAAGAACGCTGCTGCAGTGCCGTCGGGATGCAATAACAGCATAATGCTCATCTTGTACATCCCTTGCCAAGAAATCAATTTCATATAGCCTATTTCTCAGATTAACGCAATAGACAACATGTAGAAAAATCAATTCAGATCAATAGTTGCTCATTACAATTGGTCAAGAAACAATTTATTGATTTTAATGTCGCAATTTTAATACATTTTCCAATTTCCGTACTCGAGAATTTTGGAAGCGGGGGCCGTGATGCTCTGGATGGATTGTCCTCCATGACTGGTCCTGGCTGGATATATTCGTGGGGAGAAACTCGACCCTTTACTGCAGGAATTTCATTAACAACTCTTTGGTAAAGCAGAAATTTTCCGAGGAAAATTCTGATAAAAGTGAACTTTTTCAAAACAACTCTTATTGATTGGAATATTTATCAACAACTCTTTGTTAAGTAAAATCATCCTTAATAACTCTTTGCTTCATCGCCAAACCAAACCATTTCATTGAATTCATCATGTACAAGAATATGAATGGTAAGGAGAGGCAGATGGTGTATATTTCGCTGGCGTTACTTTCCAACAGGTCGCCGGTTCGCGCTGACTACTAATCCGTCCACTGAATGATTTTCAGTTGTTGCTTTCGCTTCGTTGATCTCTGGTTCCGTTCGCTACTCGCACACTGCTGTGGCTTTCACGCGCTCTTCTTTGCTGCTCCGCTGCTTGATCCGTTCGTTATGCCGTTCGATTTGTGAATGAGCTGGGAGCAGAACAACCAGTGGTTTTATTTGCTCGAGCTCCGTTCACCGATGGCGAGTGGTGGGGTTCTCGCTTGGTTGTTTCGTCACTCCGTTCGCTACTCGCACGCGATTGGTTATTGCTTTCGCGCTATTTTCGTTGATGGTGTAATTCTTCGCTGAGAAAAAAAGGCAACTCTATTGATTTTTCATGCAAAATGACCGACTTTGATAAACTATATCTCAGTTATTTATGGACCGATTTGAATGAAATTTTCACAGAATATCAGACATAACTTAAATTTTAACATATGTTTTTGAGTGATTTTTCCAATCACACGTTGAAAAGCAGTTACGGTTTGACTAAAGTGAATATTTTTGACGATTTTTTATGATTGACATAACTAAACATATTGAAGGAATAGCTTCATGGTATCTTCAGCAAAGTTGTAGATTTTGACGAGATGAATAAGTTTGCTGAAGACAGTTTTTGTGTAAGGCTATGAAATTTTAAGATAAAAAGTTTTGAATTTTTCGTCGAAAATTACAGTTTAGTCAAACCGTTATTACTTATAAACTTGTGATTGGAAAAATTATTCAAAAATATATGTTAAAATTCAAGTTACATCTGATGTTCTGTGAAAGTTTCATTCGAAAATATTTCCATAATAACTGAGATCTAACTTACCAAAGTTGGTCATTTTGTATGGAAAATCGAAAAAGTTGCAAATGCATGCGAATAAGTTGGGGCCTTCCTTAGCCGAGTGGTTAGTGTCCGCGGCTACAAAGCAAAGCCATGCTGAAGGTGTCTTGGTTCGATTCCCGGTCGGTCCAGGATCTTTTCGGAATGGAAATTTTCTTGACTTCCCTTGGCATAGAGTATAATCGTACCTGTCACACGATATACGAATGCAAAAATGGAAACTTTGGCAAAGAAAGCTCTCAGTTAATAACTGTGGAAGTGTCATAAGACACTAAGCTGAGAAGCAGGCTCTGTTCCAGTGAGGACGTTATGCCAAGAAGAAGAAGATGTGAATAAGTTCTCTGTTTATTCAACAAACCAGCTGAATAATTCATGGGTGCACAACAGAAACAGGGTAGCGGATCACAGGGATTTAGTTGAAATCTGGAAACGTAGCTCAATCTTGAAATCTTGAGTGATTTCACAAACCAGATTCTGGATTAACAGCTCAGCAAGCTTCTAGCAGCGAGGTACTTCTCGCTAAGCAAGTTCGGAGGAGCTCTTACCAGCTCGAAAGCGGAAATGGAATGAAACTGAATCCAACGAAGGCAGCATGTTTTATAACCTTGGAATAGCAGATGATGCTCCTCCCTTTTGTGCTCTTCGCTTTCTGAACGACCAATCTGGGAAATGGGTATGTGCCAATAATGTGTTGGGCTTGGAATTACTTGAAAATTGCGGAGAATACTATTACGTGAGAAATTGGTCGAACATGAATTGTTGGAATGATTGGCATTCCCTAAATATTCAATACGAGCTATTGATAATTAATAGTTTTCTTTATTATGACGGTAAATTTCTGATCCATGGGTGCCAAAATTATTACAATTGTTCAATGAGAATGTCTTTTCAAAAGCATTCTAAATATGTCGCAATTTTGTCACATGGGATAATTTTCCTAATCAAAGTGTTCCCATAAAATATGGAACATAAAAGGCGCTGTTGGAAAAGCCACTCTATTTTGCAATCGTTGTGAAATGTTGAGCACTCACCCGACGGCACTGCAGCAGCGTCCGCGAGTACAATCTCAAATGGTTGAGTCATAAATTATTCGTGACAAATGAAATTTTGTATGAAGCTGTGAAATTGATTTAGGAATATTAGAAGTTATAAATAAAATCGGAAATATTTCTCTTTTAACTCTTTTCCACAAATTTGATGGCTCTGAAAAGAACCGATGGCTTTGTTAGCTTCGATGTTGTTACGGATAACTAACACTGCTCGGACCAGCAAAACTCAGGGGGCTTCTGGTATTTGCTCCTAACGGGATTGCTTCTTGACCACCAATGATGATTTCATCACGAGTCGAAATTTTGAAGCGCGGGTCAACAGCTTCTCGGCCGATGAAATTTGCGGCGGCGATGACGATGGCTGGGTGAACGCAAACAAGCGGTGAACCACAAAGCGAGAATGACTCGCCCGACCGTGTTCACAGTTCGACCGCAATTTCTCCTGTGGACTGCTTCCTCTTCTTCTTCTAGGCGGCGGCAGCGGTGATGGCTTTAGCTTCGGACGGCATCTTCTCTCGCTCGCTCGACAGTTTGATTTGAGCGAAGCAAGACAAACGGGGGCGTCCTTCGCTATCGATGTCTGTGCCTGAAAAGCACGTCCGGTCAGGTGTCGCCTGCTGAGATGCGAGCCAATCGGAGAGTGAAAAGCAAATGACGTCAAATTTTCTCTAGCCACCCCTATTTATAGATTTGCTTGAAATCAACGTTCTCTTTTAAAACAGTTATTAAACTATTTGGACAGGTATGTGGGATTCAGTAAGTAAATGACATGAAGCTTTGATGTCTTGGCTTTCGATTGAGGTGCTAATCAAGAAATTCCGTTAAGCCAGTACAAAGTTATAAACGTTTAAAATATTTCATGCCAACGTAACGCTCCTGGTTTTGGAAATTCCAATTTCACTCCTGTATAGAGAAGAAAGACGTACTTCTACGTCAAAAGTGGAATTTAAAACTGTCACTAAACGTGACAAGAATGGAAGAAAGGACGTTTCTCCGGAATGCGAACTTTCTTCCAAGGGTGAAATGAATAATTGTATCGAAATGAGCAATCAGTTCGATGCTCTAGACAAATTTTCCGAACACCAAATCGAAGCAGCCTCTAGCCCAGGCTCTTTGATTCAAGTGAGGAAGCAAAGAGTGCCGCCTATCGTGGTCAGTTGTTCCGAATTTGGGGGATTTAGGCAGGAGATCTTGAACTCCATTAGGGGAATCAAGGTTTCCTTCCAAATCGCAAAGAAAGTAGATTGTCGCGTTTTGCCGGAAACTCTTAAAGATCGCGAACTTCTTTTCAAACATCTTCAAGAGAAGAAGCACAATTTTTTTACATATGACGACAAAACTGAACGTTTGTTCAAAGTGGTCTTGAAAGGTTTCTCAAGTGACTATAAGTCACCTGAAGAGATCAAAAATGGAATAAATGATATACTTGGATTTTCCCCAGCCCAAGTAATCATTATGAAAAAGAGAACCCAATCTGGCATTGTTAGGAAAGGACTTTCTCAAGAATATTATTTAGTTCACTTTAAAAAAATAGAACTAAATAATATAAAAGCTTTAGAAAAAGCTAAACTTATGTTCGATGTCCGTGTGACATGGGAACATTTCCAGAAACCTGGAGGAAATTACCAGAACCCCACTCAGTGCCGTTGGTGCCAAAAGTGGGGTCATGGTACAACAAATTCTCGCATGGATGCTAAATGCATGATTTGTGGAGGTTCTTCTCACGCTAAGGACGTCTGTCCTGTGAAAGAGGATATGCTCTAATTGCGGGGCTAATCATAAGTCAAATTTTTGGTATTGCCCTTCACGCAAGAGAGTTGTTGAGGCTCGTGCCAGGCAGATGAAAGATAATATCCGTTACGATAACGGTCGTTTCCGGAATTTGCCTGGTAGAGTATCGAACAATCCTCATTTTTCAGTTAACGATCGCTTAATTAGGAATCATACCCATCAGGAAGATCATAATCATGCTCATGCACAATCTAATTTTAATCCGTCGGGCAGCCGTTCTAATCTTCCAATTTCAAATGAGCACCCATTCTACTTGTTTCAAATCAAATGGAAAAAACCATACCGCTACAGGTAACTCCTACTCCGCCTCTTCGTCTACCGAAAATTCTAATGTGAAATCATCAGGCAATGTACCCACTTCAAGTGATATGTCTGCCTCTGATTTTAATATTCTAACTGAACAATTGAATCTAATGATTGATGCAATGTTCAAAGCCACCACTATGACTGAAGCAGTCCAAGTTGGTGTAAAATTTACAAATCAAATTGTTATTGGATTACGTTTTCTAATGGATCCAATAAATAATTTAAATATTTTAAATTGGAATGCTCGTTCTCTGAATGGTAAAGAGGACGAGCTGTTTAATTTTCTTACAGCTAAAAACGTGCATATAGCAGTTATTACCAAAACTTATTTAAAACCTGGATCTAAACTCAAAATAGATACTAACTTTTTGTTTATCTTAATGATCGACTTGATGGGGCATGTGGGGGTGTTGCAATCATCATTCATAGGCGTATAAAACATCAACTGTTTTCGTCATTTGAAACTAAAGTTTTTGAAACACCTAAAGTGTTTCTGTTGAAAAACAGTCTGATAACTATACTTTCATAGCTGCCTATTTGCCTTTTCAATGCTCTGGACAGCAAGTTAATTTGCTCCAAACTGACTTGCGAAAATTGACTCGCAATAAGTCAAATTATTTTGTCGTTGGTGACTTTAATGCCAAACATCGGTCATGGAATAGTTCTCAAAGTAATTCCAACGGCAGAATTTTATTTGATGAGTGCTCTTCAGGATATTTCTCAATTCAATACCCTGATAGCCCTACATGTTTTTCCTCTTCTAGAAATCCATCTACGATTGACTTGGTCTTAACCGGCTCTAGTCATCTTTGTAGCCATTAAGTTACTCATGCTGATTTTGATTCTGATCATGTCCCTGTTACATTTCAGATATCCCATGAAGGGATTCTCAATACTATCAGCTCCACTTTCAATTATTTACGAGCTGACTGGAATATATATGAAACGTTTGTTGACTCTAATCTTGATGTTAACATTTCTTTAGAAACTAAACTTGATATTGACAATGCTCTTGAAACTTTAACGAATTCCATTGTTGAAGCCAGGAGCATTGCAATTCCAAAATGTGAAGTAAAATTTGGATCCGTGATTATAGACGATAATCATGAACTCTTGATCCGTCTTAAAAACATGAGGAGAAGGCAATTTCAACGCACTCGCGATCCTGCTATGAAAATTATATGGCAGGATTTGCAGAAAGAAATCAAGAAACGTTTTGCTCAATTAAGAAACAAAAGTTTTGAAAATAAAATTTCTCAATTGGACCCTGGCTCTAAGCCCTTTTGGAAATTATCTAAAATCTTGAAAAAACCTCAGAAGCCAATATCGACATTGAAAGAGGAAAAAACATTATTACTAACTTATTGCGAAAAAGCTCAAAAACTTGCTATGTAGTTTTGAAAGTGCGCACAATTTTAATTTAGGACTTACTAGTCCAATTGAAAATCAAGTTACTCAGGACTTCGAAAATATTCTCAATCAAGAGAACGTTTTCGAAAATGCCTGGGAGACTGATTTGGAAGAAGTGAGAACTATTAAATTCAAATATATGAAAGCTCCTGGCGATGATGGAATTTTCTACATCCTCATCAAGAAACTTCCAGAAAGTAGCTTATCATTTTTAGTTGATATATTTAACAAATGTTTTCAATTAGCATACTTTCCTGACAAATGGAAAAATGCTAAGGTTGTTCCAATTTTAAATCCAGACAAAAATCCTGCAGAAGCTTCTAGCTATCGTCCAATCAGATTGCTTTCCTCCATCAGTAAACTTTTTGAAGAGGTCATTTTAAACAGAATGAAGAAGAAATTTTTTCCAATGAACAGTTCGGATTCCGCCATGGACATTCGACCACTCATCAACTCTTACGTGTAACAAATTTGATCCGTTCCAACAAATCTGAAGGCTATTCTATTGGTCTTGCTCTTCTAGACATAGTAAAAGCATTCGTCAGTGTTTGGCATGAAGGTTTGAATGTAAAATTTAAAAACTTTAATTTTCCAACATACATTGTTGGAATAATTCAAAGTTATGTGTCAAATCGTACATTTCAGGTTAATTATCAGAACTCCGGATCTGAAAGACTTCATGTAAAAGCTGGTGTTCCCCAAGGCAGCATTTTGGGACCAATATTATACAATATTTTCACATCTGACTTACCTGAGTTACCTCAGGGATGTCAAAAATCCTTGTTTGCGGATGACACAGACCTCTCCGCCAAAGGACGAGGTCTGCGTGTCATCTGTAGTCGATTGCAAAAAAAATTTGGATATTTTTTCTTCATACTTGCAAAAATGGAAGATTTCTCCTAATGCTTCCAAAATTCAACTAATAATATTCCCACATAAACCAAAAGCTCTTTATATGAAACCTTCAAGTAGACATGTTGTCACGATGAGAGAGGTTCCAATAAATTGGTCAGATGAAGTTAAGTATCTAGGGCTCATGCTAGATAAGAATTTAACTTTCAAAAATCACATTGAGGGCACATTCAAGCCAAATGTAACAAATATGTAAAATGTTTCTATCCCTTTATTAAAAGAAAATCAAAACTTTGTCTTAAGAACAAGCTTTTGATATTCAAACATTTTTTTAGGCCAGCCATGTTGTATGCTGTACCAATATGGACTAGCTGTTGTAATACCAGGAAGAAAGTTCTGCAAAGAATTCAAAATAAAATTTGGAAAATGATTCTGAGGCTTCCTCCCTGGTATACTACCAATGAGTTACATAGAATTTCGAATGTTGAAACATTGGAACAAATGTCAAATAAAATAATTAATAATTTCAGGCAAAAATCGTTACAATCTACTATTGCCACGATTAATGCGTTATATGTTTAGGTTAAGTTAGGTTAAGTATATTAAAAACGTTTTTTTTTCTCTTATAAGCAGGTGAAATCAACTAACTTGTAAAAAATCTGAACTGCTACGCCAAATTAAATGTAATATGTTGTTAACAAAATGTTAATAAAATCTTAGATTTGTGTTACTAAATTAGGATGATAGTATTGTCTAATAACACAGAACACCTAGATATAAGAAATAATTTCCAACAAATTTTTATCTTGTCTTATTTTTTTTAATTTGGTTTTCAAGGGAAAAATTTGGGGTTGGTAATGTCTATTACATTACCGCGGGGGTTGACGTAGAACTACGATGATTAATAATTTGATTTGTCAAGTGTATGAATTTGTAAGTGTACTAGTTTTGTGTTGTTATTGATCGGATGAAGTTTTCAGAAGTTAACTCTTTTTGGACTTATTTTGGTAGTCCTGAAAATAACCATTTGTCGTTCTGTGGTTCCGAGAACCAGTGTTTGGTGTTCCAGGAATAATGCCAGATGATTGAATTTGTTTGTTTGGTCGTTGCTTCCTTGTGTTGCTTGGTTGGGTGATCGGTTTCTGGCTCCAGCTGTAGTTCGCCAAACTCCTCCAGTAGATTAGATGTTTGATAGCTCGGGTGCTTCGATCGTGATAATCGATAGAATCGGTCCAGTGCTTTGGTCTGTAGCAATATCCATTGCATGAGCATTCAGGCTCTGTACATTGATACTCATCAATATGCAGGCTTGGCCGCTATGATCCAGTATTTCACGCAGTTCGTCTCAAAGCGTCACTAATCGATGATTGCCTAAGCGCTGCAGCTCATTCCTCAAGTCAACCTTCTTGGTAGAATTGCTGCCTTTGGCGTGATTGAACTTAAAAAGTAAGAGGTTGTTTCCGAGATACGACCGCCAAAGTGACGTTGGATAACATTAGCATCTTCTATTTCCTGGTTTGAGACCGTCACGAACTTATGAAAGATTTCTGAGAGAACAGCACCAATTTTCGACCCAACACTAACTTTCGACCGATTTTCGATACGGTTTTGGCCTACTTTGTATGAAAATCCGAAAATTGGCACATAATTCTTGTAGGTCGAAAATAAGTGCTCTTCTAATCAATTTTCACACTATTTGTTGCATGCCATTGTTGACCTATTATGAACATTTTGTGTTATTATTTGGTTGGTTCGATTAACTCTTCAACCGGTCGATGGAAAAAGAAGCATGAGCGATAACTTTTGCTCAACAAACAAATATTCCGCTTGAAGGTCCACGCATGATCCACTAAGATTGATTGCTTAAGTGGGTTCCGAAGCCTTTCGATACTCGTCGTATCCGTGGCGAACGTGCTGAAATTGCATTGAAGCACAATTTCAAACAACTGCCCTTTTCAGGGCGCAATTATAGTTTCGGATGATTAGTTTTCAACGGAGATAAATGGCAAACAAAGTTTAACATAGGTTCCCGTCGTTCGGGTCGGGCGGCGGTAGCAGTCTTTTCTGTGTGCGTATTTCCATACGTTCGACAATGTCTTACCAAATCGAAAGACAACAAAGCTGTTTCTTATTAGTTTTAGCTCTGTGTTCGACGAGTTGATACTGATCGCTCTAGTATCATTTAGGTAGCGACGGCGACAACGGCATTATGCGATCATCTCTAAATGCGAAACAAACCGGGAGGAATTCTTCATTCAAGTGCCGTTCGCAATTTATCCGACTCATGCACACACTGTCGAGGATCGCCCCGCGCGCGCACAATGGGAAATTTATTTCCCATTTATGGTTGCGTGCAAATGACTGACCAAAATCTGAATCAATCACATTCAATCATCAGTAATGTCGCTCTTCACGGTGGAAAATTCTCACAACTCTTTTAAAATGAAATTGTCGTCCTGAAAAGGACGGTTGGTGGTAGTCACCGTCGATCAAACTGGGTTTTCATTCCATTGTTAGATAGAAACACACCAAAAGATCACCGAAAACGATTAAATTAAAATGCGGTCGGTAATTTTGTGCTCTCTTGTCCATCCTTGTATTCGATGGTTTGCTCACTCCTCCGACGGTAATTATCAAGGTTTCTGGACGCATTCTCCACGAATTCGATGGGCTAGCTGGATGCCAAGGGCCATGATGAGCGATTAAACGGAACCCGCAGCTTTTAGCTTGGGAATAAACAGCAGCAGCAACGACGAACGTGTAAATTTTATTCCGATATGAGTCCTTCTCCGGTTGCTGGTCAACGATTGACTGATGCGCGCGTGAAGTCGAGTTTGGTTGGCTTCGACTGAACACGAGATAATAAAGAGAAGTAAGAAGAAGACCGAAAGGGGCGTTTCCCTTTGAATGACGAAAGTGGCTAAGATATCGCGCAATGATGTCTGTGTCAGGAATACACAAGAAAAATGTGCTTTTCTATAAAAAATAAGACAAGCTTCGATATTTCCCAATTTTTCAATAGTTTAGTCATGATAATCAATAGTTTTCATTGTTGGAGTAGATTCGAAAGATTTTCAATCGATTGGTGCAAGAATCTTGAAAATCTATCCGGGCGTTAGTAAGTTATTAAAAGTCAAAATCTAACAACTTTTCGTGACGCGAGCGATTTTTCGTTTTTCGAAATTGTACCCCAGTATGTTGCCGTAAAACATTATCCAACGTCAAAAAATTGGAAGAGTTTGTCAAAAATAGCCCTTGCAGTGAAGTAACCCGCGACAAACCAACATATACCAATTGTTGATCCTGGCTTTTGTCATAGTCGTACACGACCTCGGGGAAAGTTCCACCTTGCGACTTATGAACAGTAAAAGCACAGGCGCTAACCATCGGGAACTGAATGCGTTTGCATTTGATTATGCCGCACAGTTTGAAAGTAAAATAAAAATTCTCTATACAGGAGTGAAATTGGAGTTTCAAAACCAAGAGCCTTACGTTGGCATGAAATATTTTGAACTCTTATAACTGTTTTCTGGTTTAACGAAATTCCTTGAATGGCACCTCAATTGAAAGACAAGACATCAAAGGGTCATGTCGTTTACTTACTGAATCCCACGTAACTGTCTAAATAGTTTAATAACTGTTTTAGAAGAGAACGTTGATTTCAAGCAAATCTATAAATAGGGGTGGCTAGAGAAAATTTGACGTCATTTGCTTTCCATTCTCCGCTTGGATCGCATCTCAGCAGGCAACAGATCGTCTTGCTCTGACCGGGCGTGCTTCTCAGGCACAGACTTCGATAGCGAAGGACTTCCCCGTTTGTCTTGCTTCGCTCAAATCAAACTGTCGAGCGAGCGAGAGAAGATGCCGTCCGAAGCCAAAGTCATCACCGCTGCCGCCGCCAAGAAGAAGAAGAAGAAGAGGAAGCAGTCCACAGGAAAATTTGCGGTCGAACTGTGAACACGGTCGGGCAAGTCATTCTGGCTTTGTGCTTCACCGCTTGTTTGCATTCACCCAGCCATCGTCATCGCCGCCATCATTAGATTTCTACTTAAGTCCGGTGATCCACTACCTGTTATTGTTGTGCGTCATCCACGTCACGAATCTTTCGGTTTGTCGTATAAGCAAATAACTTGCTCAAATTTATACATTTGAGTTGAGGATTCCCCGTTTGACCATGGCAATCAACTGATAACATCCCGCAGTGTTATTTATCTGTAAGAGCATCAAAGCTAACAAAGCCATCGGCCCTTTTCAGGGCCATCAAATTGGTGGAAAAGAGTTAAAAGAGAAATATTTCCGACTTTATATATGACTTCTTATATTCCTAAATCAATTTCACAGCTTCATACAAAATTTCATTTGTCATGAATAATTTATGACTAAACATTTTGAGACTGTAATCGCGGACGCTGCTGCAGTGCCGTCGGGGTGAGTGCTCAACATTCCACAACAATTGTAAAATAGAGTGGCATTTCCAACAGCGTCTTTATTGTTCCATATTTTGTGGGAACACTTTGATTAGCAAAATTATCACATGTAACAAAATCGCGACATTTTAAGAATGCATTCGAATAGACATTCTCATTGAACAATTGTAATAATTTTGGCACCCATGGATCAGAAATTTACCGTCATAATGAAGAAAACTATTGAATATCATGCGTGATTTTAATTTATTGTAAGCTATTAAAATAATGTTGATATTTTTAATGTCCATACGAACGCGCATGTGAATTTTCCAAGATATGTAAATCCCTAACCAAGACATCAACTTCATGTACCTTATCCTAGATTGGTCAATCAGAAGAAGGCGAAGAATACGAAAGGGAGGAGCATCGTCTGCAATTCAAATTATGTAAAACATACTATCTTTGACAGATTCGGTTCATTTAAGGGACGAATGACCTTCGGATTAAAATCCCTCTGTAACAACAACAGGATTCGGTTCATTTCATTTACACTTTCGAGCTAGTAAGAACTTCTCGTGATAATATAGCTAGTAATATTTCTTAATGTGATTACCAAAAACTTGCTATAATCTCTTAATTCATCTCGTAGCATCATACAATATCTGATTTATCACGAATAATCGACAATACGACAATTTTAGGATGTTCCAAGAACGCTGCTGCAGTGCCGTCGGGATGCAATAACAGCATAATGCTCATCTTGTACATCCCTTGCCAAGAAATCAATTTCATATAGCCTATTTCTCAGATTAACGCAATAGACAACATGTAGAAAAATCAATTCAGATCAATAGTTGCTCATTACAATTGGTCAAGAAACAATTTATTGATTTTAATGTCGCAATTTTAATACATTTTCCAATTTCCGTACTCGAGAATTTTGGAAGCGGGGGCCGTGATGCTCTGGATGGATTGTCCTCCATGACTGGTCCTGGCTGGATATATTCGTGGGGAGAAACTCGACCCTTTACTGCAGGAATTTCATTAACAACTCTTTGGTAAAGCAGAAATTTTCCGAGGAAAATTCTGATAAAAGTGAACTTTTTCAAAACAACTCTTATTGATTGGAATATTTATCAACAACTCTTTGTTAAGTAAAATCATCCTTAATAACTCTTTGCTTCATCGCCAAACCAAACAATTTCATTGAATTCATCATGTACAAGAATATGAATGGTAAGGAGAGGCAGATGGTGTATATTTCGCTGGCGTTACTTTCCAACAGGTCGCCGGTTCGCGCTGACTACTAATCCGTCCACTGAATGATTTTCAGTTGTTGCTTTCGCTTCGTTGATCTCTGGTTCCGTTCGCTACTCGCACACTGCTGTGGCTTTCACGCGCTCTTCTTTGCTGCTCCGCTGCTTGATCCGTTCGTTATGCCGTTCGATTTGTGAATGAGCTGGGAGCAGAACAACCAGTGGTTTTATTTGCTCGAGCTCCGTTCACCGATGGCGAGTGGTGGGGTTCTCGCTTGGTTGTTTCGTCACTCCGTTCGCTACTCGCACGCGATTGGTTATTGCTTTCGCGCTATTTTCGTTGATGGTGTGATTCTTCCCTGAGAAAAAAATTGCAACTCTA
Organism: Aedes aegypti; assembly: GCF_002204515.2. Lineage (NCBI taxonomy): Eukaryota > Metazoa > Arthropoda > Insecta > Diptera > Culicidae > Aedes > Aedes aegypti. The sequence continues at coordinate 83,836 of NW_018736606.1, forward strand.
TTGATTTTTCATGCAAAATGATCAAATTTGATAAACTATATCTCAGTTATTTATGGACCGATTTGAATGAAATTTTCACAGAATATCAGACATAACTTAAATTTTAACATATATTTTTGAGTGATTTTTCCAATCACACGTTGAAAAGCAGTAACGGTTTGACTAAAGTGAATTTTTTGACGGTTTTTTATTATTGACATAACTAAACATACTGAAGGAATAGCGTCATGGTATCTTCAGCAAAGTTTTAGATTTTGACGAGATGAATAAGTTTGCTCAAGACAGTTTTTGTGTAAGGCTATCAGATTTTAAGATAACAAGTTTTGATTTTTTCGTCGCAAATTACAGTTTAGTCAAACCGTTATTACTTATAAACTTGTGATTGTAAAATTTATTTAAAAATATTTGTTTAAACTCAAGTTACATCTGATGTTCTGTGAAAGTTTCATTCGAAAATATTTCCATAAATAACTGAGATCTAACTTACCAAAGTTGGTCATTTTGTATGGAAAATCGTAAACGTTGCAAATGCATGCGAATAAGTTGGGGCCTTCCTTAGCCCGCGGCTACAAAGCAAAGCCATGCTGAAGGTGTCTTGGTTCGATTCCCGGTCGGTCCAGGATCTTTTCGGAATGGAAATTTTCTTGACTTCCCTTGGCATAGAGTATAATCGTGCCTGTCACACGATATACGAATGCAAAAATGGAAACTTTGGCAAAGAAAGCTCTCAGTTAATAACTGTGGAAGTGTCATAAGATCACTAAGTTGAGAAGCAGGCTCTGTTCCAGTGAGGACGTTATGCCAAGAAGAAGAAGATGTGAATAAGTTCTCTGTTTATTCAACAAACCAGCTGAATAATTCTTGGGTGCACAACAGAAACAGGGTAGCGGATCACAGGGATTTAGTTGAAATCTGGAAACGTAGCTCAATCTTGAAATCTTGAGTGATTTCACAAACCAGATTCTGGATTAACAGCTCAGCAAGCTTCTAGCAGCGAGGTACTTCTCGCTAAGCAAGTTCGGAGGAGCTCTTACCAGCTCGAAAGCGGAAATGGAATGAAACTGAATCCAACGAAGGCAGCATGTTTCATAACCTTGGAATAGCAGATTATGCTCCTCCCTTTTGTGCTCTTCGCTTTCTGAACGACCAATCTGGGAAATGGGTATGTGCCAATAATGTGTTGGGCTTGGAATTACTTGAAAATTACGGAGAATACTAATACGTGAGAAATTGGTCGAACATGAATTGTTGGAATGATTGGCATTCCCTAAATATTCAATACGAGCTATTGATAATTGATAGTTTTCTTTATTATGACGGTAAATTTCTGATCCATGGGTGCCAAAATTATTACAATTGTTCAATGAGAATGTCTTTTCAAAAGCATTCTAAATATGTCGCAATTTTGTCACATGGGATAATTTTCCTAATCAAAGTGTTCCCATAAAATATGGAACATAAAAGGCGCTGTTGGAAAAGCCACTCTATTTTGCAATCGTTGTGAAATGTTGAGCACTCACCCGACGGCACTGCAGCAGCGTCCGCGAGTGCAATCTCAAATGGTTGAGTCATAAATTATTCGTGACAAATGAAATTTTGTATGAAGCTGTGAAATTGATTTAGGAATATTAGAAGTTATAAATAAAATCGGAAATATTTCTCTTTTAACTCTTTTCCACAAATTTGATGGCTCTGAAAAGAACCGATGGCTTTGTTAGCTTCGATGTTGTTACGGATAACTAACACTGCTCGGACCAGCAAAACTCAGGGGGCTTCTGGTATTTGCTTCTAACGGGATTGCTTCTTGACCACCAATGATGATTTCATCACGAGTCGAATTTTTGAAGCGCGGGTCAACAGCTTCTCGGCCGATTAAATTTGCGGCGGCGATGACGATGGCTGGGTGAACACAAACAAGCGGTGAACCACAAAGCGAGAATGACTCGCCCGACCGTGTTCACAGTTCGACCGCAATTTCTCCTGTGGACTGCTTCCTCTTCTTCTTCTAGGCGACGGCGGCGGTGATGGCTTTAGCTTCGGACGGCATCTTCTCTCGCTCGCTCGACAGTTTGATTTGAGCGAAGCAAGACAAACGGGGGCGTCCTTCGCTATCGATGTCTGTGCCTGAAAAGCACGTCCGGTCAGAGCAAGCCGATCTGTCGCCTGCTGAGATGCGAGCCAATCGGAGAGTGAAAAGCAAATGACGTCAAATTTTCTCTAGCCACCCCTATTTATAGATTTGCTTGAAATCAACGTTCTCTTTTAAAACAGTTATTAAACTATTTGGACAGGTATGTGGGATTCAGTAAGTAAATGACATGAAGCTTTGATGTCTTGGCTTTCGATTGAGGTGCTAATCAAGAAATTCCGTTAAGCCAGTACAAAGTTATAAACGTTTAAAATATTTCATGCCAACGTAACGCTCCTGGTTTTGGAATTCCAATTTCACTCCTGTATAGAGAAGAAAGACGTACTTCTACGTCAAAACTGGTCAATACATTTTGTCCGTATTGATTTGGCTGCTCGCACAGTAGGACTGATATAGCCGACAACCAAAAATGTTCCTTTTATTATTTTTTTCAGAAACATACATGAATAGGAAGCAAAACACGACTTGTTGGGTAATAGTTGTCTTACCCGAAGACAGTGCTGGATTTGGGCTTCGGAAGACCCGCGACAGATGTCATAAGGGGGCCCCTTTATACAAAATCAGGTGATTTTTCCGTCCAATGGGAAACATATAACAAATCGTAGAAGATTGGCTCATTTTTGACTTCTAAATAATTTGTGTAATTGTATTTTTTTTAAATTTTCAAACCCTTTTTTCCCAAAGCTTCTTTTGATTCTATTTAGTACAAGTTTCCAGTTTGTCTCTGGTTGCCGCTTTCTCTAAAAAAAACGAAGTATTTAGAGTACTGACAAGAATAATGTACACGAGGCAGATTGATCTGAAGTTACAACTGCATGTTAGAAATAACTTCAAATTAGAACTGTGAATTTATCATTAAATTTGATTCAAAAGTGATTAAGTTCTTAAAATCCGCCTATTTTGACAAAAATGTCCAAATTTTTGATATGTTGAAAACAATAAATTAAAAATAATTATAATCTTCTACAAAATTTTGCATTTCATTTACGTGAACAACTTTGCAGAAGCATGCTTATATTTAAACATTCACATTTCAAAAGTATTCCAAATTAAACATTAAGGAATTTTCCTAAAATCGTATTTTTCAATATCTTACAAACTCTTGAACGGAATTTGATTAATTTCCCATACATCAAATTTCAAGTTATGTATGATATGTAATTCATCTTTCAGGTCAATAGGTTCGTTAGAGCCTGTTATACAGTTCCCTAAACTTGACCATTTTGTACGAAAATCGGCCTTTATGTACTTTATTTTTGGCAGTTCTGTATATTTTATGGATTATATTATAAGTTTACTCTAAGCCTTTGCTACATTCAAAAATATCATTAACAACGGAATAAAAAATAATGAATACCACGTCACAAAAGAATTTCACTTACACTTCAAGTTTCTAATAGAATTGCAAATACAGTCATCTATCCCTTACTCGATATTTCGTATCTCGTTATCGAGTTAGAGAACCATAGTAAAAATTGGTTTTCATGGCTACCTCGATGGTCCCTTGGATCGCATTTGTAGTGGTTTTGTATTCTGTAACTCGATACCTTTCTAACTCGATGGTCCCTTCAATATCGAGTTATGGAGAGATGACTGTTTATTTAAATTTTAATGTTGGGAAACAGATAAACTCTTTTAATTTAGCAGTGCTTTACAGGTTTGGCCGTATTTTTTAAGATCCTTAAAAACATTTTAAGCGCATTTTCGGTTCAAATTTGGGGGTTAATCTAAAGGCCTGAGGCATTTGCCTCCTTGGCATCTCCCCTCCCTCAAATCTGGGCCTGCCTGAAGGTCAAGGTTTGAACAAGACCTGTATCGGTAATATGTAGGGTAGACTGGCCCTTAAACAAAAAAGTTGTAAAACTCAACGGGGCACCCCCTAGATATGTGCCTTAGGGTAAGAAAAACGGTCTCTCAAAATTTCAACTCATTTGGTTACGCCACCAGCTGGCGCATTCAATTCGATGTTTGTATGGGATATACGTTTCAAATATATTGAAAATTTACCCTTTGTCACTGTTTCGTTCTGTATACTTAATGATCGTGTTCAATTGGGCCCAGAATGACAAATACATTAGTTGATACCCCAATGAACATAATTACAAAAGGTTGTATCCGGATTCAAGCTCATTTTCAATAACATTTCAGTTGTTGAAAGTTGTGGTTGAATCAGAACTCCCGTACAATCACATACATGCATGCGCCTTGCGCAGCAGCTCGCCCAGCGTCATAGGTGGCTATGATGCACCTAGTGGTTACCATCATGCTATGTTGAAGAAATACAGAGAGCATGAGCATGAGCATGAGCATAAATGACCGTACAATTCGTAGTTGCTACTCCGTGATTGACCAGAACAATCGAAGTTGCACAGGGATTTAGTGAATGGGGCTTGGGATTAGCTTACCATTCATCAATGTGCACAAATCGAGAGCTCAAACTTAAGAAGTCAATAACGGCGCCGGCCACGTCCTTACGGTCATCGGGGAAGGGAAGGAATGTTAGTTAGACAACCATTGGTTTTAGAGACCGAAGAATCTTCTGCATCTCCATAGTTGTCATGGAAAGGATATTGGGTTAGTGGGATAAGGTAAGGATCTGGGAGTCATCTTTAGTTGATGATGCGATCCTTGATATATTCACGCCTGACCGGATTCGTGATATTATTTGATAAATGAATTGTATGCCGAACAAATGTCCATCGTTCGCCCCCGCAAGAGCAAGCAACGCGACCAAAGGATCAAACACTACTAACACATTCTTGTGCAAACTGTCGACCGCAACGGACGTGTATCGGAGAGTGAAAGATTAAAAATTTGGGATGGGTAATGTCTATTACATTACCGCGGGGTTGACGTAGAACTACGATGATTAATAATTTGATTTGTCAAGTGTATGAATTTGAAAGTGTACTAGTTTTGTGTTGTTATTAATCGGATGAAGTTTTCAGAAGTTAACTCTTTTTGGACTTATTTTGGTAGTCCTGAAAAGAACCATTTGTCGTTCTGTGGTTCCGAGAACCAGTGTTTGGTGTTCCAGGAATAATGCCAGATGATTGAATTTGTTTGTTTGGTCGTTGCTTCCTTGTATTGCTTGGTTGGGTGATCGGTTTCTGGCTCCAGCTGTAGTTCGCCAAACTCCTCCAGTAGATTAGATGTTTGATAGCTCGGGTGCTTCGATCGTGATAATCGATAGAATCGGTCCAGTGCTTTGGTCTGTAGCAATATCCATTGCATGAGCATTTAGGCTCTGTACATTGATACTTATCAACATGCAGGCTTGGCCGCTATGATCCAGTATTTCACGCAGTTCGTCTCAAAGCGTCACTAATCGATGATTGCCTAAGCGCTGCAGCTCATTCCTCAAGTCAACCCTCTTGGGAGAATTGCTGCCTTTGGCGTGATGGAACTTAAAAAGTAAGAGATTGTTTCCGAGATACGACCGCCAAAGTGACGTTGGATAACATTAGCATCTTCTATTCCCTGGCTTGAGACCGTCACGAACTTATGAAAGATTTCTGAGAGAACAGCACCAATTTTCGACCCAACACTAACTTTCGACCGATTTTCGATACGGTTTTGGCCTACTTTGTATGAAAATCCGAAAATTGGCACAGAATTCTTGTAGGAGGAAAATAAGTGCTCTTCTAATCAATTTTCGCACTATTTGTTGCATGTCAATTCTGACCTATTATGAACATTTTGTGTTATTATTTGGTTGGTTCGATAAACTCTTCAACCGGTAGATGGAAGAAGAAGCATGAGCGATAATTTTTGCTCAACAAACAAATATTCCGCTTGAAGGTCAACGCATGATCCACTAAGATTGATTGCTTAAGTGGGATCCGAAGCCTTTCGATACTCGTCGTATCCGTGGCGAACGTGCTGAAATTGCATTGAAGCACAATTTCAAATAACTGCCCTTTTCAGGGCCACAATTGATTAAATAATTTATTTAGTTATCAATTATAGTTTCGGATGATTAGTTTTCAACGGAAATAAATGGCAAACAAAGTTTAACATAGATTCCCGTCGTTCGGGTCGGGCGGCGGTAGCATTTTCGCAGTCTTTTCTGTGTGTGTATTTCCATTCGATCGACAATGTCTTACCATATCGAAACGTCAACAAAGCTGTTGCTGATTAGTTTTAGCTCTGTGTTCGACGAGTTGATATTGATCGCTCTAGTATCATGTAGGTAGCGACGGCGATAACGGCATTATGCAATCATCATTAAATGCGAAACAAACTGGGAGGGATTCTTCATTCAAGTGCCGTTCGCAATTTATCCGACTCATGCACACACTGTCGACGATTGCCCGCGCGCGCACAATCGGAAATTCATGTCCCATTTGTAGTTACGTGCAAATGACTGACCAAAATCTGAATCAATTACATCCAATCATCAGTAATGTCGCTCTTCACGGTGGAAAATTCTCACAACTCTTTCAAAATGTAATTGTCGTCCTGAAAAGGACGGTTGTTGGTAGTCACCGTCGATCAAACTGGGTTTTCATTCCATTGTTAGACAGAAACACACAAAAAGCTCACCGAAGACGATTAAATTGAAATGCCGTCGGTAATTTTGTGCTTTCTTGTCCATCCTTGTATTCGATGGTATGCTCACTCCTCCGACGGTAATTATCAAGGTTTCTGGACACATTCTCAACAAATTCGATGGGCGAGCTGGATGCCAAGGGCCATGATGAGCGATAACACGGAACCCGCAGCTTTTAGCTTGGGAATAAACAGCAGCAGCAGCAGCAGCGACGAACGTGTAAAATTTATTCCGATATGAGTCCTTCTCCGGTTGCTGGTCTACGATTGACTGATGCGCGAGTTTGGTTGGCTTCGACTGAACACGAGATAATAAGAGAAGTAAGAAGAAGACCGAAAGGGGCGTTTCCCTTTGAATGACGAAAGTGGCTAAGATATCGCGCAATGATGTCTGTGTCAGGAATACACAAGAAAAATGTGCTTTTCTATGGAAAATAAAACATGCCTTGATATTTCCCAATTTTTCAATAGTTTAGTCATGAAAATCAATAGTTTTCATTGTTGGAGTAGATTCGTAGAAAGATTTCCAATCGATTGGTGCAAGAATCTTGAAAATCTATCCGGGCGTTAGTAAGTTATTAACATGCAAATTTTAACCACTTTTCGTGACGCGAGCGATTTTTCGTTTTTCGAAATTGTACCCCAGTATGTTTCCGTAAGACGTTATCCAACGTCAAAAGTAAGAGGTTGTTTCAGAGATACGACTGCCAAGTTGACGTTAGATAACGTTAGCTTCTTCTGGGTTGTCAATCCATTGTTAGACAGAAACACACCAAAAGATTACCGAAGACGATTAAATCGAAATGCGGTCGGTAATTTTGTGCTTCGTTGTTTTCATTGGTTTGCTCACTCCTCCGACGGCAATTTTCAAGGTTTCTAGACGAGTTCTCCACGAATTGAATGGTCTAGCTGGATGCCCATGGCCATGATGAGCGATTTCACGGAACCCGCAGCATTTAGCTTGGGTTGGGAATAAACAAGAGCAGAAGCAGCGGCAGCGACGAATGTGTAAAATTTATTCCGATAGGAGTCCTTCTCCGGTTGCTGGTCGACGATTGACTGATGTGCGCGGGGCTCATTGAAGCTTGGTTGGCTTCGACTGAACACGATAGAATAAAGAGGAGTAAGAAGAAGGCCGAAAGGGGCGTTTTCCTTTGCATGACGAAAGTGGCTAAGATATCGAGCAATGATGTCTGTGCTAGGAATACACAAGAAAAATGTGCTTTTCTATGGAAAATAAGACATGCCTTGATATTTATCGATTTTTCAAAAGTTTATTCATGAGAATCAATAGTTTGAATTATTGGAATCGATTCGTAGAAAAATTTCTAATATTCAATGGTTAGCTATTGATAATCAATAGTTTTCTTTTGTATGAAGGAAAATTTCTGATCCATGGGTGCCAAAATGATGAAAATTGTTCAATGAGAATTTCTTTTCAGAAGCATTCTAAATATGTCGCAATTTTGTTACATATGTTCTCATAAAATATGGCAAGTTTAAGAAGCTGTTGGAAATGCCACTCTACTTTACAATCATTGTGAAATGTTGTGACGGCACTGCAGCAGCGTCCGCGAATACAGTATCAAATTCATGACAAATTAATTGTTGTATGAAGCTGTGAGATTGATTGAGAAATATAAGATGTAGTAAGGTCGAAAATATTATTCTTTCAACTCTTTTCAACACATTTGATGGCCCTGAAAAGCGCCGATTTGCTTATACGACGAACCAGCTAAATGACGTGACGTGGATGGCGCACAAGAGCAACGGGTTGTTGATTACCGGGCATAAGTCGAAATCTGCAAACGATGCTCACTCTTAAAATCTTGAGCGATTTCACTAGTCCGACGTTCGATTAGAAGCAGCTTCTCGGATCAGCAACTCAGAGGGCCTGTGGTATTTCGTTCCTAGCGGGCTTGCTTCTTGACCACCGATGCTGAATTCAAAGTCGAAATCTGCAAGCGCGGATAAATTTGCTGCGGCGATGACGACGGCTTGGACGCTTTTCCGAGCGGCAGTAGTTCGCCGTCATCGCCGCCGAAAATCAATCTTGCGTCTTCCTCTTCCGACGACACAAATTGAACTGTGACGGCGGGAGCAAACGCAAAGCGAAAATGACTCGCCCGACCGTGTAAACAATTCGACCGCAAAAAGAAGACTGAGGGAAGAAGCAGGACCAGTGCGCTTTTATAGTGGGAAGCGGAACCCAAAACTGTGCTTGAACGTGATTGGTTGAATAAGAAAGGGGTCAACATTTTACAATTTTTCAATAGTTCGTTGCCAATAATCAATATTGTCCTCAATTTGAATTGACGCGTAGATAAATTTCCGATCGATTGATGTATAAATATTGAAAATCTATCGACAAATTGCTGAGTTTTTAGCGGTCAAAACCTGACCATTTTTCGTTACATGCTCAATTTTTCGTTTTTTGAAATTGTACCCCCATATGTTGCCGAAGGACGTTATCCAACGTCAAAAAAACTGCAACTCTTTTGATTTTTCATGCAAAATAACCAACTTTGATAAACCATATCTCAGTTATTTATGAACCGATTTGAATGAAATTTTCACAGAATATCAGAAATAACTTAAATTTTAACATATATTTTTGAGTGATTTTTCCAATCACACGTTGAACAGCAGTAACGGTTTGACTAAAGTGAATTTTTGACGATTTTTTATAATTGACATAACTAAACAGCAAAGTTGTAGATTTTGACGAGATGATTAAGTTTGCTGAAGACAGTTTTTGTGTAAGGCTATCAGAATTTAAGATAAAAAGTTTTGAATTTTTCGTCGAAAATTACAGTTTAGTCAAACCGTTATTACTGAAAAACTTATAATTGGAAAAATTATTCAAAAATATATGTTAAAACTCAAGTTACATCTGATATTCTGTGAATGTTTCATTCGACAATATTTCCATAAATAACTGAGATTTAACTTACCAAAGTTGGTCATTTTGTATGGAAAATCGAAAAAGTTGCAAATGCATGTGAATAAGTTGGGGCCTTCCTTAGCCGAGTGGTTTAATTAGAGTCCGCGGCTACAAAGCAAAGCCATGCTGAAGATGTCTGGATTCGATTCCCGGTCGGTCCAGGATCTTTTCGTAATGGAAATTTTCTTGAATTCCCAGAGCATAGAGTATAATCGTACCTGCCACACGATATACGAATGCAAAAATGGAAACTTTGGCAAAGAAAGCTCTCAGTTAATAACTGTGGAAGTGTCATAAGAACACTAAGCTGAGAAGCAGGCTCTGTCCCAGTGAGGACGTTAATGCCAAGAAGAAGAAAAAGAAGAAGAAGAATAAGAAGATGTGAATAAGTTCTCAGTTTATTCGACAAACCAGCTAAATATTTCATGGGTGCACAACAGCAACAGGGTAGCGGATCACAGGGATTTAGTTGAAATCTGGAAACGTAGCTCAATAGTGAGCAAGTTCGGAGGAGCTCTTACCAGCTCGAAAGCGGAAATGGAATGAAACTGAATCCAACGAAGGCAGCATGTTTTATAACCTTGGAATAGCAGATGATGCTCCTCCCTTTTGTGCTCTTTCTGATCGACCAGTCTGGGAAATGGGTATGTGCCAATAATGTGTTGGGGTTGGAATTACTTGAAAATTGTGGAGAATACTAATACGTGAGAAATTGGTCGAACATGAATTGTTGGAATGATTGGCATTCCCTAAATATTCAATACGAGCTATTGATAATCAATAGTTTTCTTTATTATGACGGTAAATTTCTGATTCATGGGTGCCAAAATTATTACAATTGTTCAATGAGAATGTCTTTTCAAAAGCATTCTAAACATGTCGCAATTTTGTTACATGGGATAATTTTCCTAATCAAAGTGTTCCCATAAAATATGGAACATAAAAGGCGCTGTTGGAAAAGCCACTCTATTTTATAATCGTTGAGCACTCACCCCGACGGCACTGCAGCAGCGTCCGCGAGTACAATCTCAAATGGTTGAGTCATAAATTATTCATGACAAATGAAATTTTATATGAAGCCGTGTGAAATTGATTTAGGAATATTAGAAGTTATAAATAAAGTCGGAAATATTTCTCTTTTAACTCTTTTCCACAAATTTGATGGCTCTGAAAAGAACCGATGGCTTTGTAAGCTTCGATGTTGTTACGGATAAATAACACTGCTCGGACCAGCAAAACTCAGGGGGCTTCTGGTATTTGCCCCTAACGGGATTGCTTCTTGACCACCAATGATGATTTTATCACGAGTCGAAATTTTGAAGCGCGGGTCAACAGCTCCTCGGCCGATGAAATTTGCGGCGGCGATGACGATGGCTGGGTGAACGCAACAAGCAGTGAACCACAAAGCGAGAATGACTCGCCCGACCGTGTTCACAGTTCGACCGCAAATTCACCTGTGGACTGCTTCCTCTTCTTCTTCTAGGCGACGGCAGCGGTGATGGCTTTAGCTTCGGACGGCATCTTCTCTCGCTCGCTCGACAGTTTGATTTGAGCGAAGCAAGACAAACGGGGGCGTCCTTCGCTATCGATGTCTGTGCCTGAAAAGCACGCCCGGTCAGAGCAAGCCGATCTGTCGCCTGCTGAGATGCGAGCCAATCGGAGAGTGAAAAGCAAATGACGTCAAATTTTCTCTAGCCACCCCTATTTATAGATTTGCTTGAAATCAACGTTCTATTTTAAAACAGTTATTAAACTATTTGGACAGGTATGTGGGATTCAGTAAGTAAACGACATGAAGCTTTGATGTCTTATCTTTCGATTGAGGTGCTAATCAAGAAATTTCGTTAAGCCAGCGAAAAGTTATAAACGTTTAAAATATTTCATGCCAGCGTAACGCTCTCGGTTTTGAAATTTCAATTTCACTCCTGTATAGAGAAGAAAGACGTACTTCTACGTCAAAAGTGTCAGTGACAATAGTCACATCAGCACCTATTGTGCTGCTTAACAATAGCGAATACCAGCTCTTGAAAAAAGGGCAAAATGGAAACTCGTGTGCGAAAGAACACGGTTAAAATTGTGTGCTCCTCTGGAAGCAAGACCCCAGCTCACCTGGAAGTGCTCAAGTTTGCACTGCAACACCTGAAAGTCCCCCCAGCCGACCTTCATTCCGTGTACCGGGATGAAAATGAAAACCGATTCTATCTCAAGTTCGTTGATGAGGCGCGATTTTCAAGCTTCATGAGTGGTCTCGAAGAGACCTACATGTTTCCGTATGAAGATGGCACTGTGACACGTGTTCACCTGGAACTGGCAAGCCGGATTTTCAGGTACGTTAGAATATTCAGTTTACCTCCGGAAATCGAGGACAAGGACATCGCTCAAGTCCTTGGTCAGTACGGAACAATCCGTCAGCAAGTGAGAGAACGATTCGCGGCAGCACATGGCGTCAACATTTACACGGGAGTGCGAGGAGTCCACATGGAGGTGGCCAAGGAGATTCCACCACATGTGTACATTGGCCATTTTCGAGCAAGGATTTTCTACGATGGCTTAAAGAACAAATGCTTCCTGTGCAAAGGCGAAGGCCACGTGAAAGCGGACTGTCCCCGAATGGTCGCCAAGAATGGCGGCAGTGGTGAAACATCGTACGCTAATGTGGCTGCATTGGGCGCAGTTGCAAAGTATCAACCTCCGACCGACAACGTACAGCTATCCGAATCATCCACAAATGCGACAGAAGACCAACAGACAACGTCAGCAGTCATCACAGCAACACCGAACACAGCGATAACCGAAACACCTCAGCAAACAACAAACAGTGCAGAACTCGACGAAGTGAAGGCTGGACACGAGGTAACGAGAAGCGAGGTTGGAGAGTCATCTCCACTCCAACCAGAACCAGCAGACCCGAACAACAGCGAAGAAATGGATATGGATGAGCGAAAAGCGGCTCTGAAGCGTGCGATGATCTCTTCGTCAGAAGATGACACGTCGTCGGGGAAAGAAACCCCTTTTGTCACAGTTCAACAACGCAAAGGTAGGATAGATGCGAAGAAAGGTAAGATTGGCGATCAGCTGCCAACCACAATGCTAGAAAAAAGGTCTGTTTCGAAAAGTAACATGGCAACTTTGCCCAAAGTAGTTCCCAATCAAACAAAACGCTCAAAATGAATCCAATTAGGAAAGTTGCCACGTTGAATATCAACGCAATTGGAACAGCAGTGAAAAAAGCACTGCTCAGAGATTTTATTTGGAACAACGACATTGATGTCGCGTTCCTTCAAGAAGTGTCCTTCGAATGTTTCTCTTTCATAGCTTCTCATCATGCCTTCGTCAATATCAGCACAACAAACAAAGGTACTGCAATTCTCATCCGTAAGAACATTGACCCAAAGAGCATACTACTCAATCCCAATGGTAGAATCTCTTCTATTGTTTTTGATAAAATTAACTTCATCAATATTTACGCGCACTCCGGAACGAACTTTCGCAAACAAAGAGAGCTTTTGTTCACGGAAGACGTTATTCCACACCTGTCGAGTGATCTTCCAAACGTTCTACTAGGTGATTTTAACTGTATTCTTGATACCAGCGATTCGAATTCAAATGTTCAAAATTTTTGTAAAGGGCTGCAAACTCTTGTTTCCTCTCTGCAACTTTTTGACCTTGAAAAGATTCTGAACAAAAAAACATCATTCACGTTTTTTCGAGGAACCTCGAAGTCAAGACTAGATCGAATATACTGTCCAAACGCGTTTCTAAAATCAGCGAAGTCGATTGATGTCCATCCAACAGCTTTTTCCGACCACCATGCGGTGATCGTGAAGTACGTTGTAACCGATACCAGTTGTATGATTTTCCAAGGTAGAGGGTTTTGGAAAGTGAACCCTTCTCTAATTGATGTGCCAGAAATTGTTGCAAAGTTTGTTCAGATGTACGATCGCTTAAAACTGCAAAATTGTTTCCATGAAAATTTCAATGTGTGGTGGAACATAAACTGTAAAAGAAAGATTACCAGCTTCTTCAAAGCCGAATCCTTTGCCATAAACGAAGAAATACGAAGGGAAAAATCGTTTCTCTATAATTGCCTGAAACAGATATCTGACACCATGATGCTTGGAGGATCATGCCCAGATGAAATGGCCTTTGTGAAAACTAAACTAATGGAAATTGAGAACAGACGGCTACAAAATTATAGATTGAAATACCTGCCGAATACCATTCACGAGGAAGAAAAACTAGGATTCTACCAGATATCATCTAGGTTGAATCAAAGTTATTCTTCAAATACGCTAAAATTGAGGATTAACGGGACAGTAACCTCTGATAGTTCCACACTAAAAACATTTCTAGAATATCACTTTCAACAACTTTTTGAAAAGAAAAATCTCGACCGAACGGGAGTTGAACCGATCTTGGAGCACGTTAATAAATCGCTTAGCGCATTAGAACAATTAAATTTAATTAAGCCGATTACCACAGAAGAACTCGAAAATGCACTGAGGCAGAGCGCGAAGAAAAAAAGTCCAGGGCCTGACGGCTTAACATATGAGTTTTACAATTCTTACAAGGATCAAATTAAAACTGAACTGGTTCAATTATTCAATATGTATCTTTTAGAGGGAATTCCTCCTCCCGCGGGGTTTTGCGAAGGTATAATATACCTGATCCCTAAAAAAGGCGATATAAATGAAATTTCAAACCGGCGTCCCATATCTATGTTAAATTGCGATTATAAATTATTCTCCAAGATTCTTATGAATCGTATTCAGCCACTCATGGAAAAACTTCTTGGACCTGGTAAAGCTGCTTGCGACCCGGAAAAATCGTGCATTACAAACCTCAAATTGCTGAGAAATATTGTAACTCGATCACAGCAAACTAAACGCTTCAAAGGGCTTTTAATAGCCTTAGATTTAGAAAAAGCCTTCGACCAAGTGAATCACGAGTTCCTATGGATTTTATTGGACAAGTACAAATTTCCGAGAGCCTTCATTAAAAGTGTTCAAGGTTTGTACAGCAGCGCTTCATCAAGAATCCTGTTTAACGGTTTTTTAACGAGCCCAATTAAAGTCAACTCCTCCGTAAGACAAGGTTGCCCCTTGAGTATGGCACTGTTTGTGCTGTATGTGGAACCTTTGATTCGAATGATCTACAGCAGTATAAATGGGGTATTAATCGATAATGTGTTCATCAAAATCATAGCATATGCTGATGATATTAACATACTCGTCTTAAATGACCATGAATTCGATACAGTTCTCTCCATAATCAACTACTTCAGTATTTATTCCAAGATAAGATTAAATTTAAAAAAATCGCAGTTCTTGAGAATCAACAACTGTATATCAGGTCCACAGAAGCTAGTTGAGGTAGATAAACTAAAAATTCTTGGTGTCGTTTTCACCCCTAGTTTCAAAAACATTGTGAATGAAAATTATGATGATCTTATTCGAAAGATGAAATTTACTGTCAAAAATCATACAAAGCGCAGATTGAATTTCATACAAAGGGTACAGATTCTTAACTGCTACATACTTTCCAAAATTTGGTATGTAGCTCAGATTTTTCCGGCCGACAACAAACACATAGCTCAGATAAGAACTATCTGTCAGCAATTCATATTTCATTCCCACATCTTTAAAGTCCAAATGCAACAGTTATATCTTCCCGTGGAAAACGGGGGCCTGTCTCTTATTGACGTAGAGTCTAAAATGAAAGCTTTGTTTATAAAAAATTTGATCTTTTCACCAGGTGAACAGCCGGTGGATAATTTTATGTTGTCACAAAAAACTAACAAATCAATCACACGTAACACTCGCGAATGGATCATTTTGGCAGAGGAAAAGAGGCAGTTTGATCGATCTAACACATGCAGTTTGATATACAAAAGCCTCATAAATGAGTTGAACATAGTTCCAAAAATAGAAAAAGAGTTGCCGGAAGTAAATTGGGAAATCATCTGGCTAAACATGCATCATAGTTTTTTATCATCCGATGGAAAACATGCACTTTTTATGACGTTTAACGATCTTGTTCCTTACAAAGATAAATTGTTTAGACACAGCATACGTAGTACAGTTTCAGGTTCATGTGAACACTGCGGAGTAGCAGATTCTTCTAAGCATCGCATAAAACATTGTATTTCTTCAAAAACTATTTGGACATGGATAACAAAAATTATTCAAGATAAGATGAAACTAGATGTATTAGACCCAGAAGAACTGATTTGTCAAAAAATTAACAATACCGCACCCAATCAAAAAGCAGGATTATACCTTTGTACCGAAGCCATAGCATATAATTTATTGTATTTTGACTCAGGATCGATTTACCATTTTCAAAGCATAATTCGCGACAAGAGATGTAATAGTCGTAATTTGTTTGAAAAACACTTCGGAAAGTATATGAACATATGTTAAAAAATAGATTTAAGATTGTTGTAAATAATAAAAAAGTTTTTAACAAAAAAAAAAAAAAAAAAAAAACACTAATCACGCGATCCGCGACTCTTATATACTATCGTGCCGCGCGAGCGACGCGCAACACGATTGATCCTGCCCGCATCACTCGCCCCCGCAAGAGCAAGCAACGCGACCAAAGGATCAAACACTACTAACACTAATCACGCGATCCGCGACTCTTATATACTATCGTGCCGCGCAAGCGACGCGAAACACGATTGATCCTGCTCGCATCACTCGCCCCCGCAAGAGCAAGCAACGCGACCAAAGGATCAAACACTATAACACTAATCACGTGATCCGCGACTCTTATATACTATCGTGCCGCGCGAGCGACGCGCAACACGATTGATCCTGCCCGCATCACTCGCCCCCGCAAGAGCAAGCAACGCGACCAAAGGATCAAACACTACTAACACTAATCACGCGATCCGCGACTCTTATATACTATCGTGCCGCGCGAGCGACGCGCAACACGATTGATCCTGTCCACATCACCCGCCTCCGCAGGAGCAAGCAACGCGACCAAAGGATCAAACACTACTAACACTAATCACGCGATCCGCGACTCTTATATACTATCGTGCCGCGCGAGCGACGCGCAACACGATTGATCCTGCCCGCATCACTCGCCCCCGCAAGAGCAAGCAACGCGACCAAAGGATCAAACACTACTAACACTAATCACGCGATCCGCGACTCTTACATACTATCGTGCCGCGCGAGCGACGCGCAACACGATTGATCCTGTCCACATCACCCGCCCCCGCAGGAGCAAGCAACGCGACCAAAGGATCAAACACTACTAACACTGATCACGCGATCCGCGGCTCTTATATACTATCGTGCCGCGCGAGCGACGCGCAACACGATTGATCCTGCCCGCATCACTCGCCCCCGCAAGAGCAAGCAACGCGACCAAAGGATCAAACACTACTAACACTAATCACGTGATCCGCGACTCTTATATACTATCGTGCCGCGCGAGCGACGCGCAACACGATTGATCCTGCCCGCATCACTCGCCCCCGCAAGAGCAAGCAACGCGACCAAAGGATCAAACACTACTAACACTAATCACGCGATCCGCGACTCTTATATACTATCGTGCCGCGCGAGCGACGCGCAACACGATTGATCCTGCCCGCATCACTCGCCCCCGCAGGAGCAAGCAACGCGACCAAAGGATCAAACACTACTCCATGCTATGTTGAAGAAATACAGAGTAGTATAACAGATTAGCTTCGGATAGTTAAAACACCATTTTTTTTCAATTTTAATCATGATACAACTTTCTACAATATTGTTCGCTATGGTATCAAGTAGTGTTTTTGACATTCTGGGTTTAATTGAACGTGATCAGCAATTTTCCCGAACCAAACAGTATATGTTGTGCTGTTTCCCATATGTTTGAGCAGGAAATCCCATATTAACTTCAATTCAAATGCGCCAGCTCATGGAAAGACCAAATGAGCTGAAATTTTCAGGAAATCTTCCTCTATCCCTAAAGAATAATTCTGGGGGGTGCCCCGTGGAATTATACAACTTTATTTTTCTTCCATATTGAGCTGGGCCAGTCTAATGTAGGGGCCCCTATTTTTAACAGAACATAGAGTTTTTGGAGTCAAACATACATTATTCGGTTGATCATCAAATATTTGGAGGCCCTTTTATTACTTTAGCCTGAGGAATTGGGGTTTGTAAACTTTTAATTATAAACCAACCGGTACCCAATCCTTTTAAAACGAATGTTTGTACTTAATATTTCACACATTCTTGTAATATATCGAAGATTTTTTTTAATAACGTAAACGTGATAGGTTTCTTAAGGTGATTATAGAATGAAGCCACACCTCAAATTTTCAAGAGCACAAGACGAGAGAACCAAACAGCACTCCGTGTTAAAAAATCATCCCATTGGTCACCACCAGCAAGCAAGTAATTTAATTAATTTTCAACGTGAACTCTTGTCAGATTCTCCAGTCATGTGCACTTGAAAATTCGAAGTTTGGCTTCGTTTTATAATCACCTTAAGTCTCTTTTTAAAGCAAAACAGTATCTTTAGTCATTTTTTTTATCTTTTTCGCATTGAGATAAATACTGATGTATTCTTAAAGTTCCAGAAAAATTGTTTTAGTGTCAGAAATTGTTTTAATAAATAATCAAAAATACGTATAACGACTCCTTCAGGGATCTCTCCTTATATTGTTCTAAAGATAACTCAAGCGATTCTTTCATCTTGGAAATTGTTAAGTGATTTCTCAATATATGCTAAGATGAATTTCGTCAGAATTTGCTTAAAGAAATTTGTCAGCAGCCCCAATTACTTCGCAAATTCATCCAGACATTTTCACAGGATTTAATGGAAAGATTTTTTCATAAAATGTTCTACCTTTTTCTTCAGTATTACTTATTTGATTATTAATTGGAGAAATATTCCTGCAGGACTGCTTCCAGCAAAAATTTACAAAATTGTATTTAGGGATGAAGAAATTCATGTAAAAATTTTTCAGAGGAATCATACACAAAATTATCGAACAGCCCTCATGTCTTTTTTTTGACGTAGAAGTACGTCTTTCTTCTCTATACAGGAGTGAAATTGGAATTCCAAAACCAGGAGCGTTACGTTGGCATGAAATATTTTAAACGTTTATAACTTTGTACTGGCTTAACGGAATTTCTTGATTAGCACCTCAATCGAAAGCCAAGACATCAAAGCTTCATGTCATTTACTTACTGAATCCCACATACCTGTCCAAATAGTTTAATAACTGTTTTAAAAGAGAACGTTGATTTCAAGCAAATCTATAAATAGGGGTGGCTAGAGAAAATTTGACGTCATTTGCTTTTCACTCTCCGATTGGCTCGCATCTCAGCAGGCGACAGATCGGCTTGCTCTGACCGGACGTGCTTTTCAGGCACAGACATCGATAGCGAAGGACGCCCCCGTTTGTCTTGCTTCGCTCAAATCAAACTGTCGAGCGAGCGAGAGAAGATGCCGTCCGAAGCTAAAGCCATCACCGCCGCCGTCGCCTAGAAGAAGAAGAGGAAGCAGTCCACAGGAGAAATTGCGGTCGAACTGTGAACACGGTCGGGCGAGTCATTCTCGCTTTGTGGTTCACCGCTTGTTTGTGTTCACCCAGCCATCGTCATCGCCGCCGCAAATTTAATCGGCCGAGAAGCTGTTGACCCGCGCTTCAAAATTTCGACTCGTGATGAAATCATCATTGGTGGTCAAGAAGCAATCCCGTTAGAAGCAAATACCAGAAGCCCCCTGAGTTTTGCTGGTCCGAGCAGTGTTAGTTATCCGTAACAACATCGAAGCTAACAAAGCCATCGGTTCTTTTCAGAGCCATCAAATTTGTGGAAAAGAGTTAAAAGAGAAATATTTCCGATTTTATTTATAACTTCTAATATTCCTAAATCAATTTCACAGCTTCATACAAAATTTCATTTGTCACGAATAATTTATGACTCAACCATTTGAGATTGCACTCGCGGACGCTGCTGCAGTGCCGTCGGGTGAGTGCTCAACATTTCACAACGATTGCAAAATAGAGTGGCTTTTCCAACAGCGCCTTTTATGTTCCATATTTTATGGGAACACTTTGATTAGGAAAATTATCCCATGTGACAAAATTGCGACATATTTAGAATGCTTTTGAAAAGACATTCTCATTGAACAATTGTAATAATTTTGGCACCCATGGATCAGAAATTTACCGTCATAATAAAGAAAACTATCAATTATCAATAGCTCGTATTGAATATTTAGGGAATGCCAATCATTCCAACAATTCATGTTCGACCAATTTCTCACGTATTAGTATTCTCCGTAATTTTCAAGTAATTCCAAGCCCAACACATTATTGGCACATACCCATTTCCCAGATTGGTCGTTCAGAAAGCGAAGAGCACAAAAGGGAGGAGCATAATCTGCTATTCCAAGGTTATGAAACATGCTGCCTTCGTTGGATTCAGTTTCATTCCATTTCCGCTTTCGAGCTGGTAAGAGCTCCTCCGAACTTGCTTAGCGAGAAGTACCTCGCTGCTAGAAGCTTGCTGAGCTGTTAATCCAGAATCTGGTTTGTGAAATCACTCAAGATTTCAAGATTGAGCTACGTTTCCAGATTTCAACTAAATCCCTGTGATCCGCTACCCTGTTTCTGTTGTGCACCCAAGAATTATTCAGCTGGTTTGTTGAATAAACAGAGAACTTATTCGCATCTTCTTCTTCTTGGCATAACGTCCTCACTGGAACAGAGCCTGCTTCTCAACTTAGTGATCTTATGACACTTCCACAGTTATTAACTGAGAGCTTTCTTTGCCAAAGTTTCCATTTTTGCATTCGTATATCGTGTGACAGGCACGATTATACTCTATGCCAAGGGAAGTCAAGAAAATTTCCATTCCGAAAAGATCCTGGACCGACCGGGAATCGAACCAAGACACCTTCAGCATGGCTTTGCTTTGTAGCCGCGGGCTAAGGAAGGCCCCAACTTATTCGCATGCATTTGCAACGTTTACGATTTTCCATACAAAATGACCAACTTTGGTAAGTTAGATCTCAGTTATTTATGGAAATATTTTCGAATGAAACTTTCACAGAACATCAGATGTAACTTGAGTTTAAACAAATATTTTTAAATAAATTTTACAATCACAAGTTTATAAGTAATAACGGTTTGACTAAACTGTAATTTGCGACGAAAAAATCAAAACTTGTTATCTTAAAATCTGATAGCCTTACACAAAAACTGTCTTGAGCAAACTTATTCATCTCGTCAAAATCTAAAACTTTGCTGAAGATACCATGACGCTATTCCTTCAGTATGTTTAGTTATGTCAATAATAAAAAACCGTCAAAAAATTCACTTTAGTCAAACCGTTACTGCTTTTCAACGTGTGATTGGAAAAATCACTCAAAAATATATGTTAAAATTTAAGTTATGTCTGATATTCTGTGAAAATTTCATTCAAATCGGTCCATAAATAACTGAGATATAGTTTATCAAATTTGATCATTTTGCATGAAAAATCAATAGAGTTGCAATTTTTGACGTAGAAGTACGTCTTTCTTCTCTATACAGGAGTGAAATTGGAATTTCAAAACCAAGAGCGTTACGTTGGCATGAAATATTTTAAACGTTTATAACTTTGCGCTGGCTTAACGAAATTTCTTGATTAGCACCTCAATCGAAAGCCAAGACATCAAAGCTTCATGTCGTTTACTTACTGAATCCCATATACCTGTCTAAATAGTTTAATAACTGTTTTAAAATAGAACGTTGATTTCAAGCAAATCTATAAATAGGGGTGGCTAGAGAAAATTTGACGTCATTTGCTTTTCACTCTCCGATTGGCTCGCATCTCAGCAGGCGACAGATCGGCTTGCTCTGACTGGACGTGCTTTTCAGGCACAGACATCGATAGCGAAGGACGCCCCCGTTTGTCTTGCTTCGCTCAAATCAAACTGTCGAGCGAGCGAGAGAAGATGCCGTCCGAAGCTAAAGCCATCACCGCTGCCGCCGCCTAGAAGAAGAAGAGGAAGCAGTCCACAGGAGAAATTGCGGTCGAACTGTGAACACGGTCGGGCGAGTCATTCTCGCTTTGTGGTTCACCGCTTGTTTGCGTTCACCCAGCCATCGTCATCGCCGCCGCAAATTTCATCGGCCGAGGAGCTGTTGACCCGCGCTTCAAAATTTCGACTCGTGATGAAATCATCATTGGTGGTCAAGAAGCAATCCCGTTAGGAGCAAATACCAGAAGCCCCCTGAGTTTTGCTGGTCCGAGCAGTGTTATTTATCCGTAACAACATCGAAGCTAACAAAGCCATCGGTTCTTTTCAGAGCCATCAAATTTGTGGAAAAGAGTTAAAAGAGAAATATTTCCGACTTTATTTATAACTTCTAATATTCCTAAATCAATTTCACGGCTTCATACAAAATTTCATTTGTCATGAATAGTTTATGACTCAACCATTTGAGATTGTACTCGCGGACGCTGCTGCAGTGCCGTCGGGGTGAGTGCTCAACATTTCACAACGATTGCAAAATAGAGTGGCTTTTCCAACAGCGCCTTTTATGTTCCATATTTTAGGAAAATTATCCCATGTGACAAAATTGCGACATATTTAGAATGCTTTTGAAAAGACATTCTCATTGAACAATTGTAATAATTTTGGCACCCATGGATCAGAAATTTACCGTCATAATAAAGAAAACTATTAATTTTCAATAGCTCGTATTGAATATTTAGGGAATGCCAATCATTCCAACAATTCATGTTCGACCAATTTGTCACGTATTAGTATTCTCCGCAATTTTCAAGTAATTCCAAGCCCATACCCATTTCCCAGATTGGTCGATCAGAAAGCGAAGAGCACAAAAGGGAGGAGCATCATCTGCTATTCCAAGGTTATAAAACATGCTGCCTCCAACGAAGGCAGTTCATTCCATTTCCGCTTTCGAGCTGGTAAGAGCTCCTCCGAACTTGCTTAGCGAGAAGTACCTCGCTGCTAGAAGCCTGCTGAGCTGTTAATCCAGAATCTGGTTTGTGAAATCGCTCAAGATTTCAAGATTGAGCTACGTTTCCAGATTTCAACTAAATCCCTGTGATCCGCTACCCTGTTGCTGTTGTGCACCCATGAAATATTCAGCTGGTTTGTCGAATAAACAGAGAACTTATTCACATCTTCTTCTTCTTGGCATAACGTCCTCACTGGGACGTTCAGCTTAGTGTTCTTATGACACTTCCATAGTTATTAACTGAGAGCTTTCTTTGCCAAAGTTTCCATTTTTGCATTCGTATATCGTGTGACAGGTACGATTATACTCTATGCCAAGGGAAGTGAAGAAAATTTCCATTACGAAAGGATCCTGGACCGACCGGGAATCGAACCAAGACACCTTCAGCATGGCTTTGCTTTGTAGCCGCGTACACTAACCACTCGGCTAAGGAAGGCCCCAACTTATTCGCATGCATTTGCAAGTTTTTCGATATTCCATACAAAATGACCAACTTTGGTAAGTTAGATCTCAGTTATTTATGGAAATATTTTCGAATGAAACTTTCACAGAACATCAGATGTAACTTGAATTTTAACATATATTTTTGAATAATTTTTCCAATCACAAGTTTATTAGTAATAACGATTTGACTAAACTGTAATTTTCGACGAAAAATTCAAAACTTTTTATTTTAAAATTTGATAGCCTTACACGAAAACTGTCTTCAGCAAACTTATTCATCTCGTTAAAATCTACAACTTTGCTGAAGATACCATGAAGCTATTCCTTCAATATGTTTAGTTATGTCAATCATAAAAAATCGTCAAAAATTCACTTTAGTCAAACCGTAACTGCTTTTCAACGTGTGATTGGAAAAATCACTCAAAAACATATGTTAAAACTTAAGTTATGTCTGATATTCTGTGAAAATTTCATTCAAATCGGTCCATAAATAACTGAGATATAGTTTATCAAAGTCGGTCATTTTGCATGAAAAATCAAAAGAGTTGCAGTTTTTTTCTCAGCGAAGAATTACACCATCAACGAAAATAGCGCGAAAGCAATAACCAATCGCGTGCGAGTAGCGAACGGAGTGACGAAACAACCAAGCGAGAACCCCACCACTCGCCATCGGTGAATGGAGCTCGAGCAAATAAAACCACTGGTTGTTCTGCTCCCAGCTCATTCACAAATCGAACGGCATAACGAACGGATCAGCAAAGAAGAGCGCGTGAAAGCCACAGCAGTGTGCGAGTAACGAACGGAACCAGAGAGCAACGATGCGAAAGCAACAACTGAAAATCATTCAGTGGACGGATTAGTAGTCAGCGCCAACCGGTGACCTGTTGGAAAGTAACGCCAGCGAAATATACACCATCTGCCTCTCCTTACCATTCATATTCTTGTACATGATGAATTCAATGAAATGGTTTGGTTTGGCGATGAAGCAAAGAGTTATTAAGGATGATTTTACTTAACAAAGAGTTGTTGATAAATATTCCAATCAATAAGAGTTGTTTTGAAAAAGTTCACTTTTATCAGAATTTTCCTCGGAAAATTTCTGCTTTACCAAAGAGTTGTTAATGAAATTCCTGCTGCAAAGGGTCGAGTTTCTCCCCACGAATATTTCCAGCCAGGACCAGTCATGGAGGACAATCCATCCAGAGCATCACGGCTCCCGCTTCCAAAATTCTCGAGTACGGAAATTGGAAAATGTTTTAAAATTGCGACATTAAAATCAATAAATTGTTTCTTGACCAATTTTAATGAGCAACTATTGATCTGAATTGATTTTTCTACATGTTGTCTATTGCGTTAATCTGAGAAATAGGCTATATGAAATTGATGTCTTGGCAAGGGATGTACAAGATGAGCATTATGTTGTTATTGCATCCCGACGGCACTGCAGCAGCGTTCTCAGAACATCCTCAAATTGTCGTATTGTCGATTATTCGTGATAAATCAGATATTGTATGATGCTACGAGATGAATTAAGAGATTATAGCAAGTTTGTGGTAAGCACATTAAGAAATATTACTAGCTATACTGTGTTTATCACGAAAGTTCTTACTAGCTCGAAAGTGTAAATGAAATGAACCGAATCCTGTTGTTGTTACAGAGGGATTTTAATCCGAAGGTCATTCGTCCCTTAAATGAACCGAATCTGTCGAAGATAGTATGTTTTACATAATTTGAATTGCAGACGATGCTCCTTCCTTTCGTATTCTTTGCCTTCTTCTGATTGACCAATCTAGGATAAGGTACATGAAGTTGATGTCTCGGTTAGGGATTTACATATCTTGGAAAATTCACATGCGCGTTCATATGGACAGTAAAAATATCAACATTATTTTAATAGCTTACAATAAATTAAAATCACGCATGATATTCAATAGTTTTCTTTATTATGACGGTAAATTTCTGATCCATGGGTGTCAAAATTATTACAATTGTTCAATGAGAATGTCTATTCAAATGCATTCTTAAAATGTCGCAATTTTGTTACATGTGATAATTTTGCTAATCAAAGTGTTCCCACAAAATATGGAACATCAAAGACGCTGTTGGAAATGCCACTCTATTTTACAATTGTTGTGGAATGTTGAGCACTCACCTTGACGGCACTGCAGAAGCGTCCGCGAATACAGTCTCAAATTGTTGAGTCATAAATTATTCATGACAAATGAAATTTTGTATGAAGCTGTGAAATTGATTTAGGAATATAAGAAGTCATATATAAAGTCGGAAATATTTCTCTTTTAACTCTTTTCCACTAATTTGATGGCCCTGAAAAGGGCCGATGGCTTTGTTAGCTTTGATGCTCTTACAGATAAATAACACTGCGGGATGTTATCAGTTGATTGTCATGGTCAAACGGGGAATCCTCAACTCAAATGTATAAATTTGAGCAAGTTATTTGCTTATACGACGAACCGAAAGATTCGTGGCGTGGATAACGCACAACAGTAACAGATAGTGGATCACCGGGCTTAAGTCGAAATCTGATGATGGCGGCGATGACGATGGCTGGGTGAACGCAAACATGCGGTGAAGCACAAAGCCAGAATGACTTGCCCGACCGTGTTCACAGTTCGACCGCAAATTTTCCTGTGGACTGCTTCTTCTTCTTCTTCTTCTTCTTGGCGGCGGCAGCGGTGATGACTTTGGCTTCGGACGGCATCTTCTCTCGCTCGCTCGACAGTTTGATTTGAGCGAAGCAAGACAAACGGGGAAGTCCTTCGCTATCGATGTCTGTGCCTGGGAAGCACGCCCGGTCAGAGCAAGACACTGAGGCAAAAATCTCGCATGATTTTCATAAGATCACACTAATAAACGCGTTTTTTATTATTTTTTTGTTGGTTCATAAGACACTTGCGTATTTCATTCGACGAGATTGAGATTCATAAGACAAGTGTAATTTTTTCATAACAATCAATTGTCAATGTCATAAGAATGCTTATGAACCCCATTGCTCATCGTTGTGAAGAACCACGTGAGGCAAATTTTCGCGGTACAGCCATTTCACTATCAGAAATTCAATATGGCTTCCGAAATGGACGTGTTTGCTGATTTGTCGCTGGCTGACTCCGTTTTTAATGCATCAAAGGGTAAATATTTTCTATTTATCATCAATTCCGCTGTAACTAAAACTTTCTTTCGATCAGATTAAGGAATTGGATCTAGAGAATAAAATTTTTGACTGAAAATTCAAAACAATTTGTATGACGCGTAAGAAATCACAAACCCCCCTCATCCATTAATCCACCCCTAACATAAACCTGCACCAATTCAGGCGTTCTTCACAACTTTTCTCAATAATGTTTCGCTGCTATAATATACTTCTTCGCGTTCAAAATAGGTTAGCCAACTAGAGAAAATCGAATTTTCATCCATTTTGTCGTATTGCAAATCGATTCTAATGCTTACAGTAAAGTGCTTTAATCCAATTGCGACATGACAAAATGCATGAAAATTTGATTTTCCCAAGTTGGTTAACCTATTTTTCAACGCGGATTAGTATTATTCATTCATTGAAATTTATAATCTAAAGCTCAAATTACACAAGACAGTCTTATGGAACCAAGAATGGATCAGAACATAATTCATAAGACTATCTATGGATTTTGTTATCAAGTCAATGCTGGTTCATAAGATCATCTTACGAAATTCCTTCGAGGTGTATTATGGAAACAACATCTGCCGAAAACCATACGATGGTCTTATGAATTTCAAAGATTTTTCTTGTGTCGTAATTCCATAAGCAAATCTTATGACAGTCTTACGTTTGCTTTCCTTAGTGGACGATCTGTTGCCTGCTGAGATGCGATCCAAGCGGAGAATGGAAAGCAAATGACGTCAAATTTTCTCTAGCTTGCTTGAAATCAACGTTCTCTTTTAAAACAGTTATTAAACTATTTGGACAGTTATGTGGGATTCAGTAAGTAAACGACATGACCCTTTGGTGTCTTGTCTTTCAATTGAGGTGCCATTCAAGGAATTTCGTTAAACCAAAAAACAGTTATAAGAGTTCAAAATATTTCATGCCAACGTAAGGCTCTTGGTTTTTAAATTCCAATTTCACTCCTGTATAGAGAATTTTTATTTTACTTTCAAACTGTGCGGCATAATCAAATGCAAACGCATTCAGTTCCCGATATGGTTAGTGCCTGTGCTTTTACTGTTCATAAGTCGCAAGGTGGAATTTTCCCCGAGGTCGTGTACGACTATGACAAAAGCCAGGATCAGCAATTGGTATATGTTGGTTTGTCGCGGGTTACTTCACTGCAAGGGCTATTTTTGACAAACTCTTCCAATTTTTTGACGTTAGATAACGTCTTACGGCAACATACTGGGGTACAATTTCGAAAAACGAAAAATCGCTCGCGTCACGAAAAGTGGTTAGATTTTGACTGTTAAGAACTTACTAACGCCCGGATAGATTTTCAAGATTCTTGCACCAATCGATTGGAACTCTTTCGAATTTACTCCAACAATGAAAACTATTGATTATCATAACTAAACTATTGAAAAATTGGGAAATATCGAAGCACGTCTTATTTTTCATAGAAAAGCACATTTTTCTTGTGTATTCCTGACACAGACATCATTGCGCGATATCTTAGCCACTTTCGTCATTCAAAGGGAAACGCCCCTTTCGGTCTTCTTTTTACTTCTCTTTATTATCTCGTGTTCAGTCGAAGCCAACCAAACTCGACTTCACGCGCGCATCAGTCAATCGTTGACCAGCAACCGGAGAAGGACTCATATCGGAATAAAATTTACACGTTCGTCGCTGCTGCTGCTGTTTATTCCAAAGCTAAAAGCTGCGGGTTCCGTGTAATCGCTCATCATGGCCCTTGGCATCCAGCTCGCTCATCGAATTCGAGGAGAATGCGTCCAGAAACCTTGATAATTACCGTCGGAGGAGTGAGCAAACCATCGAATACAAGGATGGACAAGAAAGCACAAAATTACCGACCGCATATTAATTTAATCGTTTTCCGTGATCTTTTGGTGTGTTTCTGTCTAACAATGGAATGAAAACCCAGTTTGATCGACGGTGACTACCACCAACCGTCCTTTTCAGGACGACAATTTCAATTTAAAAGAGTTGTGAGAATTTTCCACCGTGAAGAGCGACATTACTGATGATTGGATGTGATTGATTCAGATTTTGGTCAGTCATTTGCACGCAACCATAAATGGGAAATAAATTTCCCATTGTGCGCGCGCCGGGTGATCCTCGACAGTGTGTACATGAGTCGGATAAATTGCGAACGGCACTTGAATGAAGAATCCCTCCCGGTTTGTTTCGCACATAGAGATGATCGCATAATGCCGTTGTCGCCGTCGCTACCTAAATGATACTAGAGCGATCAGTATCAACTCGTCGAACACAGAGCTAAAACTAATAAGCGACAGCTTTGTTGACGTTTCGATTTGGTAAGACATTGTCGATCGAATGGAAATACGCACACAGAAAAGACTGCGAAAATGCTACCGCCGCCCGACCCGAACGACGGGAACCTATGTTAAACTTTGTTTGCCATTTATCTCCGTTGAAAACTAATCATCCGAAACTATAATTGATAACTAAATAAATTATTTAATCAATTGTGGCCCTGAAAAGGGCAGTTATTTGAAATTGTGCTTCAATGCAATTTCAGCACGTTCGCCACGGATACGACGAGTATCGAAAGGCTTCGGATCCCACTTAAGCAATCAATCTTAGTGGATCATGCGTGGACCTTCAAGCGGAATATTTGTTTGTTGAGCAAAAATTATCGCTCATGCTTCTTCTTCCATCTTCCGGTTGAAGAGTTAATCGAACCAACCAAATAATAACATAAAATGTTCATAATAGGTCAACAATGGCATGCAACAAATAGTGTGAAAATTGATTAGAAGAGCACTTATTTTCCTCCTACAAGAATTCTGTGTCAATTTTCGGATTTTCATACAAAGTAGGCCAAAACCGTATCGAAAATCGGTCGAAAGTTAGTGTTGGGTCGAAAATTGGTGCTGTTCTCTCAGAAATCTTTCATAAGTTCGTGACGGTCTCAAGCCAGGAAATAGAAGATGCTTATGTTATCCAACGTCACTTTGGCGGTCGTATCTCGGAAACAACCTCTTACTTTTTAAGTTCAATCACGCCAAAGGCAGCAATTCTCCCAAGAGGGTTGACTTGAGGAATGAGCTGCAGCGCTTAGGCAATCATCGATTAGTGACGCTTTGAGACGAACTGCGTGAAATACTGGATCATAGCGGCCAAGCCTGCATATTGATGAGTATCAATGTACAGAGCCTAAATGCTCATGCAATGGATATTGCTACAGACCAAAGCACTGGACCGATTCTATCGATTATCACGATCGAAGCACCCGAGCTATCAAACATCTAATCTACTGGAGGAGTTTGGCGAACTACAGCTGGAGCCAGAAACCGATCACCCAACCAAGCAACACAAGGAAGCAACGACCAAACAAACAAATTCAATCATCTGGCATTATTCCTGGAACACCAAACACTGGTTCTCGGAACCACTGAACGACAAATGGTTCTTTTCAGGACTACCAAAATAAGTCCAAAAAAATTGGGGTGGGTAATGTCTGTTACATTACCGCGGGGTTCACGTAGAACTACTATGGACTCTCTTTTGTTCATGTCAAATAGTGTCTGAAAACCCTCCCCCTGTTGATTATCGACAATAAACTATTGAAAATATGCGTCAATCGAACGTCAAAACGGACGGAACGTTCAGACAGCAACAAAACACGCAATCGAAAATAGCGCGAAAGCATTAACCAATCGCGTGCGAGTATCATACGGAGCGACTAGGCAACAAAGCGAGAACCCCACCACTCGCCAGCGGTGAATGAAACTGGAGCAAATAAAACCAGTGGTTGTTCTGCTCCCAGCTCATTCATCATCATCTCATTCATCAGTTTTCAACCACCAGCGCGCGCGGACGTGTATTCGAGAGCGAGTATTTTCCGAGCGATTCAACAGTGAGCAGTGCAGTGACATTCCAACCGATCGCGGTTGAAGAAACAGTGAACAGTTAACCACTCTTCGGTGGTACAGTGACAGCGAAACAGTGAACAGTGACAGTGAAACCGTTAGGTCTTGATACCGTTATTGAAGTGAAAGAAGGAAACTGTGCAAAGAGAGTCTTTGCGTGAAGAAGCGTGAGCATGGCGGCGAGTTCGGGGTGGGACCCTGGGCTTCCCCCCACGGCTTTTAATGGCGGTCCTACTGTTCCGGAATGGATGGGCGGCGTTGGCATCGGCCAGCTGCAAATCCTTTCCCTGTATGCAACGGACGGTGAGAAGAAGCTTTGCCCATTCATTGTGGGCAAATCGATGCAGGACCTCGTCGGAGAAATTGAAAACACCACAACGGAAGCGAACGGGATGAAGTATGTGCTGCGGGTCCGTAACGCTGGGCAGGTGAAGAAGCTGCTCAGCATGAAGAAACTTTTCGACGGAACGGCGGTGACGGTGGAACTCCACCCCATCTTCAACAAGCGGCGCTGTGTGATTTCATGTCGCGAAATCCAAAGCAAATCGGAAGAAGAGCTGATGGAATGGCTGGCCAAGGACGGAGTGGTCGGTGTCAAACGGATCACTCGAATGCAGGACGGAAAACCAATTAACACCCCAACTGTCATTCTGACACTCAACGGAACAGCGGTGCCCGATCATATCAAGGTCGGTCCACTGCGTATCAAAACACGCATGTACATCCCGGACCCGATGATATGCTACAAGTGCTTCAACTATGGCCACTCCAAATTCCGGTGCAAAGGCGTTGCAAAGTGCCGAAATTGCTCCAAGATCCACGACCTTGAAGGGGAGTGCAACGCAGTCCCTTTCTGCCAGCACTGCCAAGGTGCCCACGGACCTGCGAACCGATCCTGCCCGGTGTATGCGATGGAGAAGGAAATCGTTAGGCTGCGATTCACCAAAGGCATTTCCCAGGAAGAAGCCAAGAAGCAGATTCAATCCGGCGGCGGATCCTACGCTGCTGTCACCTCAGCAGTTCAGCAGAGGTTGGTCAACGCCCGTACATCAACGAGACAATCAGATCAACTGAAAGCCAAAGACGACTTAATCAAGCAACTGACCGGAACCATCACGAAGCTGACCAACAGGATCGATGAACTGGAAAAGAAGTGCACGAGCAAGAAGGAGAAGAAGCGATCCCGCAAGATCTAGATCTTGAAGGATGAAGGTAGCGGCTCCGAAATGGAAACAGATTCCAGTGCCAAGCAGAGTACCCCCGGACAACCCAGCGTAGGCGTTTCGAACCAGGTAAGTGCTGTCCTTCCAAAGCCAAGCGTTCAAAAACACAAACGTCACCCTACTACCGAAATTCATGCCCCTATTGTTAAAAAAGCAAGTGCTGACCAATCGCAACAATCTTCTGATCTTGCTTATCCCCCATTGAACAGCAAATCTCCCCCAAACCACCCTGGCATTCTCGACCAACTGCAAACTCTAATGGATTCCACTCGTCTCAACTCCCCTCACTCACAATCTCACAATGGCCAACACATCAAACCCCATAAATAGTCAATCGTCCTCTAACCAACCAACTCAATCCTGCCTAGCATTACAATGGAATCTCTTCGGACTTAAAGGTAAACTCTCAGAATTACAATTATTAATATCTAAATTCAACCCTATTGCTTTAGCTTTACAAGAAACAATGGTTCCCAATTCAACTTCAAAAAACTTCATCAAAGGTTATGATTTGTATATTTGCGAAAACCCTGATAATCCCTTCAAAACCGGTACAAGTTTAGCCATAAAAGCTGATATTCCTCACCGTAGAATTTCTCTCCCTTCATATGATTCTTTATTCGCAGTAGCCATAGAAATTGATTTCCCCTTGAAAATCACTCTGGTTTCCATTTATATCTCTCCCTCACATAACCTCCCCATTAAAGCGAATCTTTCCAAAATACTTGACCAAATATCATCCCCTGTTCTTCTGATGGGTGATTTTAATGGTCATTCAACTCTTTGGGGCTGCCATCGTAATGATTCTAGAGGTTCGATTTTATGCCAACTCTTTGACGAATATGGCATGACTCTGTTGAACGATGGTAGTCACACTAGAATCAGTCTCTCAACTGGTCAATCATCAGCTTTAGACCTTTCAGTATCCTCCCATAGCCTCAATTCCCAGCTGTCTTGGATGGTCCACAATGACTGTTGTGGTAGTGACCATCTTCCTATTGTGATACAACTGAATAGAGCTCCTCCTGTGTCTTCCTGCCGTCCTCGTTGGAAATATGAGCTGGTTGACTGGCCTAGCTATCAAAACGAGGTGTTCTCGGTACTTTCCAACAGAGCCCCTTCCTCAGCTGAGGAATTCGTCCAACAATCGTATGCCATAGCTATGCACCACATTCCCAGAACCAATGGTTCTCCCGGTAAAAATTTGGGGTGGGTAATGTCTATTACATTACCGCGGGGTTGACGTAGAACTACGATGATTAATAATTTGATTTGCCATGTGTATGAATTTGTAAGTGTACTAGTTTTGTGTTGTTATTGATCGGATGAAGTTTTCAGAAGTTAACTCTTTTTGGATCCAGTATTTCACGTCTCAAAGCGTCACTAATCGATGATTGCCTAAGCGCTGCAGCTCATTCCTCAAGTCAACCCTTGGAATTGCTGCCTTTGGCGTGATGGAACTGGGAAGAATTGGTAGAGTTTGTCAAAATAGTCCTTGCAGTGAAGTAACCCGCGACAAACCAACATATACCAATTGCTGATCCAGACTTTTGTTGCTTTCAATTCTCCGCTTCGATCGCATCTCAGCAGGCAACAGATCGTCTTGCTCTGACCGGGCGTGCTTCTCAGGCACAGACATCGATAGCGAGGGACCTCCCCGTTTGTCTTGCTTCGCTCAAATCAAACTGTCGAGCGAGCGAGAGAAGATGCCGTCCGAAGCCAAAGTCATCACCGCTGCCGCCGCCAAGAAGAAGAAGAAGAAGAAGAAGAAGAGGAAGCAGTCCACACGAGAATTTGCGGTCAAACTGTGAACACGGTCGGGCAAGTCATTCTCGCTTTGTGGTTCACCGCTTGTTTGCGTTCACCCAGCCATCGTCATCGCCGCCATCATCAGATTTTGACTTAAGCACGGTGATCCACTACCTGTTACTGTTGTGCGCCATCCACGTCACGAAACTTTCGGTTCGTCGTTTAAGCAAATAACTTGCTCAAATTTATACATTTGAGTTGAGGATTCCCCGTTTGACCATGGCAACCAACTGATAACATCCCGCAGTGTTATTTATCTGTAAGAGCATCAAAGCTAACAAAGCCATCGGCCCTTTTCAAGGCCATCAAATTAGTGGAAAAGAGTTAAAAGAGAAATATATCCGACTTTATTCATAACTTCTAATATTCCTAAATCAATTTCACGGCTTCATACAAAATTTCATTTGTCATAAATAATTTATGACTCAACAATTTGTGACTGTATTCGCGGGCGCTGCTGCAGTGCCGTCGGGGTGAGTGCTCAACATTTCACAACAATTGTAAAATAGAGTGGCATTTCCAACAGCGTCTTTGATGTTCCATATTTTGTGGGAACACTTTGATTAGCAAAATTATCACATGTAACAAAATTGCGACATATTAAGAATGCTTTTGAAAAGACATTCTCATTGAACAATTATAATAATTTTGGCACCCATGGATCAGAAATTTACCGTCATAATAAAGAAAACTATTGATTATCATTATCTCTTATTGAATATTTAGTTAATGTCAACCCTTCCAGCAATTCATGTTCGACCAATTTCTCACGCATTAGCATTCTCCGCAATTTTCAAGTAATTCTAAGCCCAACACATTATTGGCACATACCCATTTCCCAGATTGGTTGATCAGCGAAGAGCACAAAAGGGAGGAACATCATCTGCTATTCTGAGGTTATAAAACATGCTTCCTTCGTCGGATTCAGTTTCATTCTAATTCCGCTTTCGAGCTGGTAAGAGCTCCTCTGAACTTGCTCAGCGAGAAGAACCTCGCTGCTAGAAATCTGCTGAGCTGTTATTCTTCAAGCTGCCAATCCAGCATCTGGTCTGTGAAATCGCCCAAGATTTCTAGGTTGACCGATCCGCGCTTCTAGATTTCGCCTCGTGGTAAACTCGTGGTCACAGCATCCAAGCTCAATCGGCCCTTTTCAGGGCCAACATACGTTCATAAAAGGGTTTATTGGATGATATTTACTGATTTATCTATAATGATCTAAATATCGCGGTATACTACAATTTGGTTCACATAATTTACCCCACATAATTACATGAATTTGAGAATTTACCACTGCATCGCCGTCGGACCGTAATAACATCATGCTACTCAGCATTGTATGGTATTTCTAACAGCATCGTTGATTTATCATATAATGGGGGAACACTTCCTAAATTCTCGAGTATTAAATTGGAAAATGTATTAAAATTGCGACAGATTTTAAATACTGTTCAATAAACTGTTTCCTGACCAATTGTAATAAGCAACTATTGATCTGAAATTTTTCTACATGTTAGTCTATTGCGTTAATCTGAGAAATAGGCTATATGAAATTGATGTCTTGGCAAGGGATGTACAAGATGAGCATTATGTATTAATTTTCCAATTTCCGTACTCGAGAATTTCGGAAGCGGGGGCCGTGATGCTCGGGATGGATTGTCCTCCATGACTGGTCCTGGCTGGAAATATTCGTGGGGAGAAACTCGACCCTTTGCTGCAGGAATTTCATTAACAACTCTTTGGTAAAGCAGAAATTTCTGATAAAAGTGAACTTTTTCAAAACAACTCTTATTGATTGGAATATTTATCAACAACTCTTTGTTAAGTAAAATCATCCTTAATAACTCTTTGCTCCATCGCCAAACCAAACCATTTCATTGAATTCATCAAGTACAAGAATATGAATGGTAAGGAGAGGCAGATGGTGTATATTTTGCTGGCGTTACTTTCCAACAGGTTGCCGGTTGGCGCTGACTACTAATCCGTCCACTGAATGATTTTCAGTTGTTGCTTTCGCTCTCTGGTTCCGTTCGCTACTCGCACACTGGTGTGGCTTTCACGCACTCTTCTTTGCTGCTCCGCTGCTTGATCCGTTCGTTATGCCGTTCGATTTGTGAATGAGCTGGGAGCAGAACAACCAGTGGTTTTATTTGCTCGAGCTCCGTTCACCGATGGCGAGTGGTGGGGTTCTCGCTTGGTTGTTTCGTCACTCCGTTCGCTACTCGCACGCGATTGGTTATTGCTTTCGCGCTATTTTCGTTGATGGTGTGATTCTTCGCTGAGAAATAAAAACTGAAACTCTTGATTTTTCATGCAAAATGACCAACTTTGATAAACTATATCTCAGTTATTTATGGACTGATTTGAATGAAATTTTAACAGAATGTCAGACATAACATAAATATATTTTTGAGTGATTTTTCCAATCACACGTTGAAAAGCAGTAACGGTTTGACTAAAGTGATTTTTGACGATTTTTTATGATTGACATAACTAAACATATTGAAGGAATAGCTTCATGGTATCTTCAGAAAAGTTGTAGATTTTGACGAGATGAATAAGTTTGCTGAAGACAGTTTTTGTGTAAGGCTATCAGATTTTAAGATAAAAAGTTTTGAATTTTTCGTCGAAAATTACAGTTTAGTCAAACCGTTATTACTTATAAACTTGTGATTGGAAAAATTTTCAAAAATATATGTTAAAATTCGAGTTACATCTGATGTTCTGTGAATGTTTCATTCGAAAATATTTCCATAAATAACTGAGATCTAACTTACCAAAGTTGGTCATTTTGTATGGAATATCGAAAAAGTTGCAAATGCATGCGAATAAGTTGGGGCCTTCCTTAGCCGAGTGGTTAGAGTCCGCGGTTACAAAGCAAAGCCATGCTGAAGGTGTCTGGATTCGATTCCCGGTCGGTCCAGGATCTTTTCGTAATGGAAATTTTCTTGACTTCCCTGGGCATAGAGTATAATCGTACCTGCCACACGATATACGAATGCAAAAATGGAAACTTTGGCAACGAAAGCTCTCAGTTAATAACTGTGGAAGTGTCATAAGAACACTAAGCTGAGAAGCAGGCTCTGTCCCAGTGAGGACGTTAATGCCAAGAAGAAGAAGAATAAGAAGATGTGAATAAGTTCTCTGTTTATTCGACAAACAAGCTTAATATTTCATGGGTACACAACAGCAACAGAGTAGCGTACACAGGGATTTAGTTGAAATCTGGAAACGTAGCTCAATCTTGAAATCTTGAGCGATTTCACAAACCAGATTCTGGATTAACAGCTCAGCAGGCTCCTAGCAGCGAGGTACTTCTCGCTAAGCAAGTTCGGAGGAGCTCTTACCAGCTCGAAAGCGGAAATGGAATGAAACTGAATCCAACGAAGGCAGCATGTTTTATAACATTGGAATAGCAGATGATGCTCCTCCCTTTTGTGCTCTTCGCGTTCTGATCGACCAATCTGGGAGATGGGTATGTGCCAATAATGTGTTTTGCTTGGAATTACTTGAAAATTGCGGAGAATACTAATGCGTGAGAAATTGGTCGAACATGAATTGTTGGAATGATTGGCATTCCCTAAATATTCAATACGAGCTATTGATAATTAATAGTTTTCTTTATTATGACGGTAAATTCCTGATCCATGGGTGCCAAAATTATTACAATTGTTCAATGAGAATGTCTTTTCAAAAGCATTCTAAATATGTCGCAATTTTGTCACATGGGATAATTTTCCTAATCAAAGTGTTCCCATAAAATATGGAACATAAAAGGCGCTGTTGGAAAAGCCACTCTATTTTGCAATCGTTGTGAAATGTTGAGCACTCACCCGACGGCACTGCAGCAGCGTCCGCGAGTACAATCCCAAATGGTTGAGTCATAAATTATTCACGACAAATGTAATTTTGTATGAGACCGTGAAATTGATTTAGGAATACTAGAAGTTATAAATAAAGTCGGAAATATTTCTCTTTTAACTCTTTTCCACAAATTTGATGGCTCTGAAAAGAACCGATGGCTTTGTTAGCTTCGATGTTGTTACGGATAAATAACACTGCTCGGACCAGCAAAACTCAGGGGGCTTCTGGTATTTGCTCCTAACGGGGTTGCTTCTTGATGATTTCATCACGAGTCGAAATTTTGAAGCGCGGGTCAACAGCTCCTCGGCCGATGAAATTTGCGGCGGCGATGACGATGGCTGGGTGAACGCAAACAAGCGGTGAACCACAAAGCGAGAAAGACTCGCCCGACCGTGTTCACAGTTCGACCGCAATTTCTCCTGTGGACTGCTTCTCTTCTTCTTCTAGGCGGTGGCAGCGGTGATGGCGTCCGAAGCTAACGGCATCTTCTCTCGCTCGCTCGACAGTTTGATTTGAGCGAAGCAAGACAAACGGGGGCGTCCTTCACTATCGATGTCTGTGCCTGAGAAGCACGCCCGGTCAGAACAAGCCGATCTGTCGCCTGCTGAGATGCGAGCCAATCGAAGAGTGAAAAGCAAATGACGTCAAATTTTCTCTAGTCACCCCTATTTATAGATTTGCTTGAAATCAACGTTCTCTTTTAAAACAGTTATTAAACTATTTGGACAGGTATGTGGGATTCAGTAAGTAAACGACATGAAGCTTTGATGTCTTGGCTTTCGATTGAGATGCTAATCAAGAAATTTCGTTAAGCCAGCGAAAAGTTATAAACGTTTAAAATATTTCATGCCAACGTAACGCTCTTGGTTTTGAAATTCCAATTTCACTCCTGTATAGAGAAGAGAGACGTACTTCTACGTCAAAAGTTTTGAATTTTTCGTCGAAAATTACACTTTAGTCAAACCGTTATTACTTATAAACTCGTGATTGGAAAAATTATTCAAAAATATATGTTAAAATTCAAGATATATCTGATGCTCTGTGAAAGTTTCATTTGAATCGGTCCATAAATAACTGAGATCTAACTTACCAATGTTGGTCATTTTGTATGGAAAATCGAAAAAGTTGCAAATGCATGTGAATAAGTTGGGGCCTTCCTTAGCCGAATGGTTAGAGTCCGCGGCTACAAAGCAAAGCCATGCTGAAGGTGTCTGGGTTTGATTCTCGGTCGGTCCAGGATCTTTTCGTAATGGAAATTTTCTTGACTTCCCTGGGCATAGAGTATAATCGTACTTGCCATACGATATACGAATGCAAAAATGGAAACTTTGGCAAAGAAAGCTCTCAGTTAATAACTGTGGAAGTGTCATAAGAACACTAAGCTGAGAAGCAGGCTCTGTCCCAGTGAGCACGTTAATGCCAAGAAGAAGAAGAAGAAGAATAAGAAGATGTGAATAAGTTCTCTGTTTATTCGACAAACCAGCTGAATATTTCATGGGTGCACAACAGCAACAGGGTAGCGGATCACAGGGATTTAGTTGAAATCTGGAAACGTAGCTCAATCTTGAAATCTTGAGCGATTTCACAAACCAGATTCTGGATTAACAGCTCAGCAGGATTCTAGAAACGAGGTACTTCTCGCTAAGCAAGTTCGGAGGAGTTCTTACCAGCTCGAAAGCGGAATTGGAATGAAACTGAATTCGACGAAGGCAGCATGTTTTATAACCTTAGAATAGCAGATTATGCTCCTCCCTTTTGTGCTCTTCGCTTTCTGATCGACCAATCTGGGAAATGGGTATGTGCCAATAATGTGTTGGGCTTGGAATTACTTAAAAATTGCGGAGAATGCTAATACGTGAGAATTTGGTCGAACATGAATTGTTGGAATGATTGACATTCCCTAAATATTCAATACGAGCTATTGATAATCAATAGTTTTCTTTATTATGAAGGTAAATTTCTGATCCATGGGTGCCAAAATTATTACAATTGTTCAATGAGAATGTCTTTTCAAAAGCATTCTAAATATGTCGCAATTTTGTTACATGTGATAATTTTCCTAATCAAAGTGTTCCCATAAAATATGGAACATAAAAGGCGCTGTTGGAAATGCCACTCTATTTTGCAATCGTTGTGAAATGTTGAGCACTCATCCCGACGGCACTGCAGCAGCGCCTGCGAGTACAATCTCAAATTGTTGAGTCATAAATTATTCATGACAAATGAAATTTTGTATGTAGCTGTGAAATTTATTTAGGAATATAAGAAGTCGTAAATATTTTTCTTTTAACTCTTTTCCACAAATTTGATGGCCCTGAAAAGGGCCGATGGCTTTGTTAGCTAAATTTGAGCAAGTAATTTGCTTATACGACGAACCAGCTGAATGTTTCGTTGCTGGAAACGTTGCTCACTCTTGAAATCTAGAGCGATCACATTAGTCCGACGCTCGATTAGCAGCTCCTCGGACCAGCAACTCAGGGGGCTTCTGGTATTTGTTCCTAACGGGATTGCTTCTTGACCACCAATGCTGATTTTATCACGAGTCGAAATCTTGAAGCGCGGGTCAACAGCTCCTTGGCCGATGAAATTTGCGGCGGCGATGACGATGGCTGGGTGAACGCAAACAAGCGGTGAACCACAAAGCGAGAATGGCTCGCCCGACCGTGTTCACAGTTCGACCGCAAATTCTCCTGCGGACTGCTTCCTCTTCTTCTTCTTGGCGGTGGCAGCGGTGATGGCTTTAGCTTCGGACGGCATCTTCTCTCGCTCGCTCAACAGTTTGATTTGAGCGAAGCAAGACAAACGGGGGCGTCCTTCGCTATCGATGTCTGTGCCTGAGAAGCACGCCCGGTCAGCCGATCTGTCGCTTGCTGAGATGCGAGCCAATCGGAGAGTGAAAAGCAAATGACGTCAAATTTTCTCTAGCCACCCCTATTTATAGATTTGCTTGAAATCAATGTTCTCTTTTAAAACAGTTATTAAACTATTTGAACAGGTATTTGGGATTCAGTAAGTAAACGACACGAAGCTTTGATGTCTTGTCTTTCGATTGAGGTGCTAATCAAGAAATTTCGTTAAGCCAGCGAAAAGTTATAAACGTTTAAAATATTTCATGCCTACGTAACGCTCTTGGTTTTGAAATTCCAATTTCACTCCTGTATAGAGAAGAAAGACGTAGTTCTACGTCAAAAATCGGTTCCATGGTGGAACCCCGAGGTTCGTTCTGCAGTCAAACTCCGTCGCAAAAAACTACGTGCTCTTCAGAAGATTGCAAAGGAAGATCGTAAAGACTCTACCACTTTTTCTGAATTCAAAGCTGCTAGGAATGCAGCCAGATCGGTCATTAAACAGGCCAAACAGGACAGCTGGGACGAATTCATCTCCTCAATTAACCCTGACAGCACTTCAAAAGAACCTTGGGACAAAGTCCATCGATTAAATGGTAGTAAAAGTAGACAGCCTATTAAACTAAAAATCAGTAATCAAATCACTGACAATCCTTCAATTATAACCGAACATCTTGCTGATCACTTTTCCCAATCATCTTCCTCCTCCAATTACTCTGATAACTTCACTTCCCACAAAAACACCATAGAAGCATCTCCTCCCAATTTCAATACTGATGAAAATCTAGAGTATAACTGTGATTTTTCATATGAAGAGTTAGATTGGGCTTTACACAGAGTCCACGGGTCATCAGCTGGCCCGGATGATGTAGGTTATCCACTTCTCAAGAACCTTCCCCTAATAGGTAAATCCATCCTCCTAACAATATTCAACGACATTTGGAACCGCGGTGGAATCCCTAACTCTTAGAAAGAAGGTTTAGTTGTTCCCATTCCCAAACCCGATAAAGATAAAAATAATGCCGACACTTTCCGCCCCATTACTTTATTAAACTGTATTGGGAAGATTCTTGAGAAAATGGTTAACAGACGACTCATCACTCTTCTAGAATCTCGTGGTTTACTAGATAATTGACAGTTTGCTTTCCGCCCAGATAAAAGCACTGATGACTATCTTACCGAACTTGAGGATATCATTAACTCTCACCTGGAAAGGGGAATGCATGGTGACGTTGTATCCCTTGACTTGTCGAAAGCATACGACCGTGCGTGGCGTTTTCCCATTCTCAAATCTTTTGAAGAATGGGGAATCAAAGGTCGCATGGGTCATTACGTCCAAAGCTTCCTTCAGGATAGGAGATTTAGGGTCATCTTAGGCAACAACCGATCTGAGTTGAGATGTCAAGAAAACGGTATTCCTCAAGGTTCGGTAATTGCCCCAACACTCTTCCTCATCTGCATCCAATCGCTATTCAAGGACATTCCGCCCAATATCTTCATACTAGTCTATGCTGACGACATCACCATACTCACCTTCCACAGCATAAAATCTCTGTCCAGAAAACGAATTCAATCAGCAGTTCTGAGTGTTTCAAAATGGGCTGACGAACACGGTTTCACTATATCCCCTGAAAAATCCCAACTTCTACACATCAGTCGCAATAGAAAAAAGATGTCAAAACTCCCCGACATCACTTTAAATAATACAATTATAAAATCCCAAATATCCCTCAAAATCCTTGGTATTCATCTCGACCGAACCCTTAGCTTCAGACAGCACCTTAATAGCGTCCGCAAATCCATCAACCAAAGACTTAATCTCATAAAAGTAATCGGCTCCCGTATACCTTGCGCCCACCGAACATCTATCCTACAAATCGTCAACAGTTGGATTCTACCTAAGATGTTCTATGGTGTTGGCCTCTTCAGCAGAGGTGGTGATTTGGTAAGCAACAAATTAAGCCCACTGTATAATAAAGCTGTCCGTCTAGCTTCAGGAGCTTTTGCTACCAGTCCCATCTTATCCATTATGGCTGAATGCGGTCAACTCCCTTTTGACTACTCCCTAACTTCTAACGTTGTTTCCAAAGCTATCAGATGGCTGAGTCTGGGGGGTCGAAATGACGTTCCCCTGGTCACACGAGCCTCTGACTTATTCCAATTCCTC
The DNA here is from genome assembly GCF_002204515.2 of Aedes aegypti. Lineage (NCBI taxonomy): Eukaryota > Metazoa > Arthropoda > Insecta > Diptera > Culicidae > Aedes > Aedes aegypti. The sequence continues at coordinate 125,880 of NW_018736606.1, forward strand.
ACAAACCAATCGCTTCCAGAAATAGCCGTATTACCTAGATCCAAAACCAAGTCATGGAATCAACCCACCCCCAAAATAGATCTCTCTCTTCTAGATCAGGTCAAAGCTGGTGATCCACCTTCTATAATTCAATCACACTTCAACAAACTCCGCTCTGAAAAATACTCCAACCACCTAACAATATATACAGATGGTTCTGTATGTAATGGTTATGTTGGTTATGGTATTGCTAGCTTCTCTTCACTCCCAAACATCAGTTCTGCGCTCCCCCCATCTTGTTCCATATTTAGTGCCGAAGCATATGCCCTTCTAAAAGCCACTCACCTCTGTTCAACCCTATCGGATCGTCCCATAGTAATCTTCAGCGATTCTGCTAGTTGTCTTCGAGAAATGGATTCTTACTCCTTGAAACACCCCTGGCTTCAGGAGGCCGAAAGACTTGCTTTGGTCAACAGAGCCACCTTCTGTTGGGTGCCAGGTCACTCTGGCATCCACGGTAATGAGGAGGCTGACCGGTTAGCAGGTGTAGGTCGCAGCATGAACCCAGAGGACGTTTCTATTCCATCCATCGACGCTCAGAGATGGACAAAGGAGAAGATCCATGTCTCCTGGAGCACTAAATGGTACAACAGCAGGGATATTGCTCTCAGAAGATTAAAATCATCCACTTTCCCCTGGCCCGATAACATCAACCCCAAACATCGTCGCATTTTAACCCGTTTACGAATTGGTCACACTCGTTTAACCCATAGTTACCGTATTGACAAAATAGATCCTCCTACTTGCACATCTTGCGGTACCCCCTTAACTGTCCACCATATTTTGATTGACTGTCAATGTTACAACACTGAACGCTTGGCTTGTAATTTGGACGGCACCCTGGAAGAGACGTTATCGCCACCAAACGAGGAAGCTTTAATCGCATTTTTAACCACCACCGGATTACTGGACCAACTGTAAAACCCAGCGATAAGGGACGAATGACCTTCGGGTTAAAGTCCCTCTCAAACAACAACAACAACTCCCAGCTCATTCACAAAACGAACGGCGTCACGGACAGATCATCTGGAGCAGCAAGGAAGAGCGCGTGAAAGCCACAGCAGTGTGCGAGTAGCGAACGGAGCGACAAAGCAACAATGCGAGAACCCCACCACTCGCCATCGGTGAACGAAACTGGAGCAAACAAAACCAGTGGTTGTTCTGCTCCCAGCTCATTCATAAATCGAACGGCGTAACGAACGGATCTAGCAGCGGAGCAGCAAGGAAGAGCGCGTGAAAGCCACAGCAGTGTGCGAGTAGCGAACAAAGCAAAGAGTTGTTAAGAATGATTTCACTTAACAAAGAGTTGTTGATAAATATTCCTTTTAATAAGAGTTGTTTTGAAAAAGTTCACTTTTAGCAGAATTTTCTTCGGAAAATTTCTGCTTTACCAAAGAGTTGTTAATGAAATTCCTGCAGCAAAGGGTCGAGTTTCTCCCCACGAATATTTCCGGCCAGGACCAGTCATGGAGGACAATCCATCCCGAGCACTACGGCTCCCGCGGCCACTACCGGCGACAATCGGACATTTCGACATAATCTGCAGAGTACTTGTTCAGATATACACTTTCGTTGGTGATTCTCCGTATCATGGGAACCAACTGATAACATCCCGTAGTGCTATTCATCTGTAACAGCATCCAAGCTCAATCGGCCCTTTTCAGCGCCAACATACGTTCATAAAAGAGTTTATTGAATAATATTTCCTGATTTATCTATAATGATCTAAATCTCCCGGTATAATACCAAACCTGAATTGGTTCACATAATTTACCCCACATAATCACATGAATTTGAGAATTTACCCGTGTACGCTGCTACAGCGCCTTCAGACCGTAATAACATCATAGTGCTTAGCATTGTATTTTATTTCCAATATCGTCGTTGATTTATCATAATGGAGGAACACTTCCTAAATTCTCAAGTACGGAAATTGGAAAATGTATTAAAATTGCGGCAGATTTTAAATACTGTTCAATAAACTGTTTCTTGACCAATTGTAATGAGCAACTATTGATCTGAATTGATTTTTCTACATGTTGTCTATTGCATTCATCTGGAAAATAGGCTATATGAAATTGATGTCTTGGCAAGGGATGTACAAGATGAGCATTATGCTGTGAGTGCATCCCGACGGCACTACAGCAGCGTTCTCGGAACATCCTCAAATTGTCGTATTGTAGATTATTCGTGATCAGATATTGTATGACGCTACGATATGAATTAGGAGATATTAGCAAGTATGTGGTAAGCACATTAGGAAATATTACTAACTATACTGTGTTTATCACGAGAAGTTCTTACTAGCTCGAAAGTGTAAATGAAATGAACCGAACCCTGTTGTTGTTACGGAGGGATTTTAACCCGAAGGTCATTCGTCACTTAAATGAACCGAATCTGTCGAAGATAGTATGTTTTACATAATTTGAATTGCAGACGATGCTCCTCCCTTTCGTATTTTTAGCCTTCTTCTGATTGACCAATCAAGGATAAGGTACATGAAGTTGATGTCTTGGTTAGGGATTTACATATCTTGGAAAATTAACATGCACGTTCGTATGGACAGTAAAAATATCAACATTATTTAATAGCTTACAATAAATTAAAATCACGCATGTTTTGCTTTCGTGCAAATTTTAAATATTTCTGATCAATGTTCAATGTGCTCTGACTTATATACTATGACATTTGCAATAGACTAACATGTAGAAAAATTTCAGATCAATAGTTGCTCATTACAATTGGTCAAAAAACAGTTTATTGAACAGTATTTAAAATCTGTCACAATTTTAATACATTTTCCGATTCCCGTACTCGAGAATTTAGGAAGTGTTCCTCCATTATGATAAATCAACGACGCTGTTAAAAAAACCATACAATGCTAAGCACTATGATGTTATTACGGTCTGACGGCGCTGCAGCGGTAAATTCTCAAATTCATGTAATTATGTGGGGTAAATTATGTGAACCAAATCAAGTTTTGTAGAATACCGCGATATTTAGATCATTATAGATAAATCAGTAAATATCATCCAATAAACCCTTTTATGAACGTATGTTGGCACTGAAAAGGGCCGATTGAGCTTGGATGCTGTCACAGATGAATAGCACTACGGGATGTTATCAGTTGGTTGCCATGATAAAACGGAGAATCACCAACGAAAGAGTATATCTGAACAAGTACTCTGCTTATACGACAAACCAGCTGAATATTTCATGGGTGCACAACAGCAACAGGGTAGCGGATCACAGGGATTTGGTTGAAATCTGGAAACGTAGCTCAATCTTGAAATCATAAGCCAGACGCTCGATAAGCAGCTCCTCGGATCAGCCACTCAGGGGGCTCTGGTATTGGTGCATAGCGGGCTTGTTTCTTAACTGCACTACCGATGCGGAGTTTACCGCGAGTCGAAATCTAGAAGCGCGGATCGTTCAACCTAGAAATCTTGAGCGATTTCTCAAACCAGATGCTGGATTGGCATTTAGAAGATTAACAGTTCAGCAGGTTTCTAGCAGTGAAAAACTTCTCGCTAAGCAAGTTCGGAGGAGCTCTTACCAGCTCGAAAGCGGAATTGGAATGAAACTGAATCCAACGAAGGCAGCATGTTTTATAACCTTGGAATAGCAGATGATGCTCCTCCCTTTTGTGCTGTTCGTTTTCTGATCGACCAATATGGGAAATGGGTATGTGCCAATAATGTGTTGGGCTTAGAATTACTTGAAAATTGCGGAGAAAGCTAATGCGTGAGAAATTGGTCGAACATGAATTGCTGGAAGGGTAGACATTAACTAACTATTCAATACGAGCTATTGATAATCAATAGTTTTCTTTATTATGAAGGTAAATTTCTGATCCATGGGTGCCAAAATTATTACAATTGTTCAATGAGAATGTCTTTTCAAAGGCATTCTTAATATGTCGCAATTTTATTAGGGAGACTTACGGCTTCGGCACCATTCGACTATTATCGGCAACCAAATTTCAAACGCCGAATACACAGTATTTTTCTATCAAAACACATCAGTGGAAACATTCAGTCTGCCCGCTTCCCGCTGGCGAGATTTCCGAGACTAAACAAACGATATCGCCGGAGATGTCAAAAATTCAAATGAGCACGCCTCAAAATGCGACTGATTTGGAGCTGCCGAATAGATTCACCAGCAGTTGTTATGGGAAAGTTGCCGAAGAGAGTGGGGCTGCCGACAATAGTCACACCGACCAGGTATGTTCGCAGAGTTGTAAAAACGTTTCCAAAAGCATTTTGACAAGTCTGTCGGTGTGAATCGATAGAGGATTGAGCAACGCATAAATGTAAATAGACAAACACGGAATTTGTCTGCTGATGTTCGAGAAAATTCCAAAAGAAGCACGGCATCTGCTTAAGTTGCCGAGAATACGTAAGTTCCCCTACATGTGATAATTTTGCTAATCAAATTGTTCCCATAAAATATGGAACATCAAAGACGCTGTTAGAAATGCCACTCTATTTTACAATCGTTGTGAAATGTTGAGCACTCACCCCGACGGCACTGCAGCAGCGCCCGCGATTACAGTCTCAAATTGTTGAGTCATAAATTATTCATGACAAAGTGAAGCTGTGAAATTGATTTAGGAATATAAGAAGTCATAAATAAAGTCGGAAATGTTTCTCTTTCAACTCTTTTGCACTAGTTTGATGGCCCTGAAAAGGGCCGATGGCTTTGTTAGCTTTGATGCTTTTACAGATAAATAACACTGCGGGATGTTATCAGTTGATTGCCATGGTCAAACGGGGAATCCTCAACTCAACTGTATAAATTTGAGCAAGTTATTTGCTTATACGACGAACCGAAAGTTTCGAGGCGTGGATGGCGCACAACAGTAACACCGGGCTTAAGTCGAAATCTGAAGATGGCGGCGGTGATGATGGCTGGGTGAACGCAAACAAACGGTGAACCACAAAGCGAGAATGATTCGCCCGACCGTGTTCACAGTTCGACCGCAAATTCTCCTGTGGACTGCTTCCTCTTCTTCTTCTTCTTCTTGGCGGCGGCAGCGGTGATGACTTTGGCTTTGGACGGCATCTTCTCTCGCTCGCTCGACAGTTTGATTTGAGCGAAGCAAGACAAACGGGGAGGTTCTTCGCTATCGATGTCTGTGCCTGAGAAGCACGCCCGGTCAGAGCAAGCCGACCTGCTGCCTACTGAGATGCGATCCAAGCGAAGAGTGAAAAGCATCTTTTCTCTAGCACCCCATATTTATAAATTTGGTTGAAATCAACGTTCTCTTTTAAAACAGTTATTAAACTATTTGAACATGTATGTGGGATTCAGTACGTAAACGAAATGAACCTTTGATGTTTTGTCTTTCGATTGAGGTGCTAATCAAGGTATTTCGTTGATCCAGCAAAAAGTTATAAACGTTCAAAATACTTCATGCCAACGTAACGCTCTTGGTTTTTTTTTCATGCAAACTGACTAACTTTGATAAATTATATCTCAGTTATTTATGGACCGATTTGAATGAAGTTATCACAGAATATCAGACATAACTTTAATTTTAACATATATTTTTGAGTGATTTTTCCAATCAAACGTTGAAAAGCATTAACGGTTTGACTAAAATGAATTTTTTGACGATTTTTTTTATAATTGACATAACTAAACATATTGAAGGAATAGCTTCATGGTATCTTCAGCAAAGTTGTAGATTTTGACGAGATGGAAAAGTTTGCTGAAGACAGTTTTTGTGTAGGGCTATCAGATTTTGAGATAAAAAGTTTTGAATTTTTCGTCGAAAATTACACTTTAGTCAAACCGTTATTACTTATAAACTCGTGATTGGAAAAATTATTCAAAAATATATGTTAAAATTCAAGATATATCTGATGCTCTGTGAAAGTTTCATTCGAATCGGTCCATAAATAACTGAGATCTAACTTACCAATGTTGGTCATTTTGTATGGAAAATCGAAAAAGTTGCAAATACATGTGAATAAGTTGGGGCCTTCCTTAGCCGAATGGTTAGAGTCCGCGGCTACAAAGCAAAGCCATGCTGAAGGTGTCTGGGTTTGATTCCCGGTCGGTCTAGGATCTTTTCGTAATGGAAATTTTCTTGACTTCCCTGGGCATAGAGTATAATCGTACTTGCCATACGATATACGAATGCAAAAATGGAATCTTTGGCAAAGAAAGCTCTCAGTTAATAACTGTGGAAGTGTCATAAGAACACTAAGCTGAGAAGCAGGCTCTGTCCCAGTGAGCACGTTAATGACAAGAAGAAGAAGAAGAAGAAGAATAAGTAGATGTGAAAAAGTTCTCTGTTTATTCGACAAACCAGCTGAATATTTCATGGGTGCACAACAGCAACAGGGTAGCGGATCACAGGGATTTAGTTGAAATCTGGAAACGTAGCTCAATCTTGAAATCTTGAGTGATTTCACAAACCAGATTCTGGATTAACAGCTCAGCAGGATTCTAGAAGCGAGGTACTTCTCGCTAAGCAAGTTCGGAGGAGCTCTTACCAGCTCGAAAGCGGAAATGGAATGAAACTGAATTCGACGAAGGCAGCATGTTTTATAACCTTAGAATAGCAGATGATGCTCCTCCCTTTTGTGCTCTTCGCTTTCTGATCGACCAATCTGGGAAATGGGTATGTGCCAATAATGTGTTGGGCTTGGAATTACTTAAAAATTGCGGAGAATGCTAATACGTGAGAATTTGGTCGAACATGAATTGTTGGAATGATTGACATTCCCTAAATATTCAATACGAGCTATTGATAATCAATAGTTTTCTTTATTATGAAGGTAAATTTCTGATCTATGGGTGCCAAAATTATTACAATTGTTCAATGAGAATGTCTTTTCAAAAGCATTCTAAATATGTCGCAATTTTGTTACATGTGATAATTTTCCTAATCAAAGTGTTCCCATAAAATATGGAACATAAAAGGCGCTGTTGGAAATGCCACTCTATTTTACAATCGTTGTGAAATGTTGAGCACTCACTCCGACGGCACTGCAGCAGCGTCTGCGAGTACAATCTCAAATTGTTGAGTCATAAATTATTCATGACAAATGAAATTTTGTATGAAGCCGTGAAATTTATTTATAAAAAAATTTGGGGTTGGTAATGTCTATTACATTACCGCGGGGTTGACGTAGAACTACGATGATTAATAATTTGATTTGTCAAGTGTATGAATTTGTAAGTGTACTAGTTTTGTGTTGTTATTGATCGGATGAAGTTTTCAGAAGTTAACTCTTTTTGGACTTATTTTGGTAGTCCTGAAAATAACCATTTGTCGTTCTGTGGTTCCGAGAACCAGTGTTTGGTGTTCCAGGAATAATGCCAGATGATTGAATTTGTTTGTTTGGTCGTTGCTTCCTTGTGTTGCTTGGTTGGGTGATCGGTTTCTGGCTCCAGCTGTAGTTCGCCAAACTCCTCCAGTAGATTAGATGTTTGATAGCTCGGGTGCTTCGATCGTGATAATCGATAGAATCGGTCCAGTGCTTTGGTCTGTAGCAATATCCATTGCATGAGCATTTAGGCTCTGTACATTGATACTCATCAATATGCAGGCTTGGCCGCTATGATCCAGTATTTCACGCAGTTCGTCTCAAAGCGTCACTAATCGATGATTGCCTAAGCGCTGCAGCTCATTCCTCAAGTCAACCTTCTTGGTAGAATTGCTGCCTTTGGCGTGATTGAACTTAAAAAGTAAGAGGTTGTTTCCGAGATACGACCGCCAAAGTGACGTTGGATAACATTAGCATCTTCTATTTCCTGGTTTGAGACCGTCACGAACTTATGAAAGATTTCTGAGAGAACAGCACCAATTTTCGACCCAACACTAACTTTCGACCGATTTTCGATACGGTTTTGGCCTACTTTGTATGAAAATCCGAAAATTGGCACATAATTCTTGTAGGTCGAAAATAAGTGCTCTTCTAATCAATTTTCACACTATTTGTTGCATGCCATTGTTGACCTATTATGAACATTTTGTGTTATTATTTGGTTGGTTCGATTAACTCTTCAACCGGTCGATGGAAAAAGAAGCATGAGCGATAACTTTTGCTCAACAAACAAATATTCCGCTTGAAGGTCCACGCATGATCCACTAAGATTGATTGCTTAAGTGGGTTCCGAAGCCTTTCGATACTCGTCGTATCCGTGGCGAACGTGCTGAAATTGCATTGAAGCACAATTTCAAACAACTGCCCTTTTCAGGGCGCAATTATAGTTTCGGATGATTAGTTTTCAACGGAGATAAATGGCAAACAAAGTTTAACATAGGTTCCCGTCGTTCGGGTCGGGCGGCGGTAGCAGTCTTTTCTGTGTGCGTATTTCCATACGTTCGACAATGTCTTACCAAATCGAAAGACAACAAAGCTGTTTCTTATTAGTTTTAGCTCTGTGTTCGACGAGTTGATACTGATCGCTCTAGTATCATTTAGGTAGCGACGGCGACAACGGCATTATGCGATCATCTCTAAATGCGAAACAAACCGGGAGGAATTCTTCATTCAAGTGCCGTTCGCAATTTATCCGACTCATGCACACACTGTCGAGGATCGCCCCGCGCGCGCACAATGGGAAATTTATTTCCCATTTATGGTTGCGTGCAAATGACTGACCAAAATCTGAATCAATCACATTCAATCATCAGTAATGTCGCTCTTCACGGTGGAAAATTCTCACAACTCTTTTAAAATGAAATTGTCGTCCTGAAAAGGACGGTTGGTGGTAGTCACCGTCGATCAAACTGGGTTTTCATTCCATTGTTAGATAGAAACACACCAAAAGATCACCGAAAACGATTAAATTAAAATGCGGTCGGTAATTTTGTGCTCTCTTGTCCATCCTTGTATTCGATGGTTTGCTCACTCCTCCGACGGTAATTATCAAGGTTTCTGGACGCATTCTCCACGAATTCGATGGGCTAGCTAGATGCCAAGGGCCATGATGAGCGATTAAACGGAACCCGCAGCTTTTAGCTTGGGAATAAACAGCAGCAGCAACGACGAACGTGTAAATTTTATTCCGATATGAGTCCTTCTCCGGTTGCTGGTCAACGATTGACTGATGCGCGCGTGAAGTCGAGTTTGGTTGGCTTCGACTGAACACGAGATAATAAAGAGAAGTAAGAAGAAGACCGAAAGGGGCGTTTCCCTTTGAATGACGAAAGTGGCTAAGATATCGCGCAATGATGTCTGTGTCAGGAATACACAAGAAAAATGTGCTTTTCTATAAAAAATAAGACAAGCTTCGATATTTCCCAATTTTTCAATAGTTTAGTCATGATAATCAATAGTTTTCATTGTTGGAGTAGATTCGAAAGATTTTCAATCGATTGGTGCAAGAATCTTGAAAATCTATCCGGGCGTTAGTAAGTTATTAAAAGTCAAAATCTAACAACTTTTCGTGACGCGAGCGATTTTTCGTTTTTCGAAATTGTACCCCAGTATGTTGCCGTAAAACATTATCCAACGTCAAAAAATTGGAAGAGTTTGTCAAAAATAGCCCTTGCAGTGAAGTAACCCGCGACAAACCAACATATACCAATTGTTGATCCTGGCTTTTGTCATAGTCGTACACGACCTCGGGGAAAGTTCCACCTTGCGACTTATGAACAGTAAAAGCACAGGCGCTAACCATCGGGAACTGAATGCGTTTGCATTTGATTATGCCGCACAGTTTGAAAGTAAAATAAAAATTCTCTATACAGGAGTGAAATTGGAGTTTCAAAACCAAGAGCCTTACGTTGGCATGAAATATTTTGAACTCTTATAACTGTTTTCTGGTTTAACGAAATTCCTTGAATGGCACCTCAATTGAAAGACAAGACATCAAAGGGTCATGTCGTTTACTTACTGAATCCCACGTAACTGTCTAAATAGTTTAATAACTGTTTTAGAAGAGAACGTTGATTTCAAGCAAATCTATAAATAGGGGTGGCTAGAGAAAATTTGACGTCATTTGCTTTCCATTCTCCGCTTGGATCGCATCTCAGCAGGCAACAGATCGTCTTGCTCTGACCGGGCGTGCTTCTCAGGCACAGACTTCGATAGCGAAGGACTTCCCCGTTTGTCTTGCTTCGCTCAAATCAAACTGTCGAGCGAGCGAGAGAAGATGCCGTCCGAAGCCAAAGTCATCACCGCTGCCGCCGCCAAGAAGAAGAAGAAGAAGAGGAAGCAGTCCACAGGAAAATTTGCGGTCGAACTGTGAACACGGTCGGGCAAGTCATTCTGGCTTTGTGCTTCACCGCTTGTTTGCATTCACCCAGCCATCGTCATCGCCGCCATCATTAGATTTCTACTTAAGTCCGGTGATCCACTACCTGTTATTGTTGTGCGTCATCCACGTCACGAATCTTTCGGTTTGTCGTATAAGCAAATAACTTGCTCAAATTTATACATTTGAGTTGAGGATTCCCCGTTTGACCATGGCAATCAACTGATAACATCCCGCAGTGTTATTTATCTGTAAGAGCATCAAAGCTAACAAAGCCATCGGCCCTTTTCAGGGCCATCAAATTGGTGGAAAAGAGTTAAAAGAGAAATATTTCCGACTTTATATATGACTTCTTATATTCCTAAATCAATTTCACAGCTTCATACAAAATTTCATTTGTCATGAATAATTTATGACTAAACATTTTGAGACTGTAATCGCGGACGCTGCTGCAGTGCCGTCGGGGTGAGTGCTCAACATTCCACAACAATTGTAAAATAGAGTGGCATTTCCAACAGCGTCTTTATTGTTCCATATTTTGTGGGAACACTTTGATTAGCAAAATTATCACATGTAACAAAATCGCGACATTTTAAGAATGCATTCGAATAGACATTCTCATTGAACAATTGTAATAATTTTGGCACCCATGGATCAGAAATTTACCGTCATAATGAAGAAAACTATTGAATATCATGCGTGATTTTAATTTATTGTAAGCTATTAAAATAATGTTGATATTTTTAATGTCCATACGAACGCGCATGTGAATTTTCCAAGATATGTAAATCCCTAACCAAGACATCAACTTCATGTACCTTATCCTAGATTGGTCAATCAGAAGAAGGCGAAGAATACGAAAGGGAGGAGCATCGTCTGCAATTCAAATTATGTAAAACATACTATCTTTGACAGATTCGGTTCATTTAAGGGACGAATGACCTTCGGATTAAAATCCCTCTGTAACAACAACAGGATTCGGTTCATTTCATTTACACTTTCGAGCTAGTAAGAACTTCTCGTGATAATATAGCTAGTAATATTTCTTAATGTGATTACCAAAAACTTGCTATAATCTCTTAATTCATCTCGTAGCATCATACAATATCTGATTTATCACGAATAATCGACAATACGACAATTTTAGGATGTTCCAAGAACGCTGCTGCAGTGCCGTCGGGATGCAATAACAGCATAATGCTCATCTTGTACATCCCTTGCCAAGAAATCAATTTCATATAGCCTATTTCTCAGATTAACGCAATAGACAACATGTAGAAAAATCAATTCAGATCAATAGTTGCTCATTACAATTGGTCAAGAAACAATTTATTGATTTTAATGTCGCAATTTTAATACATTTTCCAATTTCCGTACTCGAGAATTTTGGAAGCGGGGGCCGTGATGCTCTGGATGGATTGTCCTCCATGACTGGTCCTGGCTGGATATATTCGTGGGGAGAAACTCGACCCTTTACTGCAGGAATTTCATTAACAACTCTTTGGTAAAGCAGAAATTTTCCGAGGAAAATTCTGATAAAAGTGAACTTTTTCAAAACAACTCTTATTGATTGGAATATTTATCAACAACTCTTTGTTAAGTAAAATCATCCTTAATAACTCTTTGCTTCATCGCCAAACCAAACAATTTCATTGAATTCATCATGTACAAGAATATGAATGGTAAGGAGAGGCAGATGGTGTATATTTCGCTGGCGTTACTTTCCAACAGGTCGCCGGTTCGCGCTGACTACTAATCCGTCCACTGAATGATTTTCAGTTGTTGCTTTCGCTTCGTTGATCTCTGGTTCCGTTCGCTACTCGCACACTGCTGTGGCTTTCACGCGCTCTTCTTTGCTGCTCCGCTGCTTGATCCGTTCGTTATGCCGTTCGATTTGTGAATGAGCTGGGAGCAGAACAACCAGTGGTTTTATTTGCTCGAGCTCCGTTCACCGATGGCGAGTGGTGGGGTTCTCGCTTGGTTGTTTCGTCACTCCGTTCGCTACTCGCACGCGATTGGTTATTGCTTTCGCGCTATTTTCGTTGATGGTGTGATTCTTCCCTGAGAAAAAAATTGCAACTCTATTGATTTTTCATGCAAAATGATCAAATTTGATAAACTATATCTCAGTTATTTATGGACCGATTTGAATGAAATTTTCACAGAATATCAGACATAACTTAAATTTTAACATATATTTTTGAGTGATTTTTCCAATCACACGTTGAAAAGCAGTAACGGTTTGACTAAAGTGAATTTTTTGACGGTTTTTTATTATTGACATAACTAAACATACTGAAGGAATAGCGTCATGGTATCTTCAGCAAAGTTTTAGATTTTGACGAGATGAATAAGTTTGCTCAAGACAGTTTTTGTGTAAGGCTATCAGATTTTAAGATAACAAGTTTTGATTTTTTCGTCGCAAATTACAGTTTAGTCAAACCGTTATTACTTATAAACTTGTGATTGTAAAATTTATTTAAAAATATTTGTTTAAACTCAAGTTACATCTGATGTTCTGTGAAAGTTTCATTCGAAAATATTTCCATAAATAACTGAGATCTAACTTACCAAAGTTGGTCATTTTGTATGGAAAATCGTAAACGTTGCAAATGCATGCGAATAAGTTGGGGCCTTCCTTAGCCCGCGGCTACAAAGCAAAGCCATGCTGAAGGTGTCTTGGTTCGATTCCCGGTCGGTCCAGGATCTTTTCGGAATGGAAATTTTCTTGACTTCCCTTGGCATAGAGTATAATCGTGCCTGTCACACGATATACGAATGCAAAAATGGAAACTTTGGCAAAGAAAGCTCTCAGTTAATAACTGTGGAAGTGTCATAAGATCACTAAGTTGAGAAGCAGGCTCTGTTCCAGTGAGGACGTTATGCCAAGAAGAAGAAGATGTGAATAAGTTCTCTGTTTATTCAACAAACCAGCTGAATAATTCTTGGGTGCACAACAGAAACAGGGTAGCGGATCACAGGGATTTAGTTGAAATCTGGAAACGTAGCTCAATCTTGAAATCTTGAGTGATTTCACAAACCAGATTCTGGATTAACAGCTCAGCAAGCTTCTAGCAGCGAGGTACTTCTCGCTAAGCAAGTTCGGAGGAGCTCTTACCAGCTCGAAAGCGGAAATGGAATGAAACTGAATCCAACGAAGGCAGCATGTTTCATAACCTTGGAATAGCAGATTATGCTCCTCCCTTTTGTGCTCTTCGCTTTCTGAACGACCAATCTGGGAAATGGGTATGTGCCAATAATGTGTTGGGCTTGGAATTACTTGAAAATTACGGAGAATACTAATACGTGAGAAATTGGTCGAACATGAATTGTTGGAATGATTGGCATTCCCTAAATATTCAATACGAGCTATTGATAATTGATAGTTTTCTTTATTATGACGGTAAATTTCTGATCCATGGGTGCCAAAATTATTACAATTGTTCAATGAGAATGTCTTTTCAAAAGCATTCTAAATATGTCGCAATTTTGTCACATGGGATAATTTTCCTAATCAAAGTGTTCCCATAAAATATGGAACATAAAAGGCGCTGTTGGAAAAGCCACTCTATTTTGCAATCGTTGTGAAATGTTGAGCACTCACCCGACGGCACTGCAGCAGCGTCCGCGAGTGCAATCTCAAATGGTTGAGTCATAAATTATTCGTGACAAATGAAATTTTGTATGAAGCTGTGAAATTGATTTAGGAATATTAGAAGTTATAAATAAAATCGGAAATATTTCTCTTTTAACTCTTTTCCACAAATTTGATGGCTCTGAAAAGAACCGATGGCTTTGTTAGCTTCGATGTTGTTACGGATAACTAACACTGCTCGGACCAGCAAAACTCAGGGGGCTTCTGGTATTTGCTTCTAACGGGATTGCTTCTTGACCACCAATGATGATTTCATCACGAGTCGAAATTTTGAAGCGCGGGTCAACAGCTTCTCGGCCGATTAAATTTGCGGCGGCGATGACGATGGCTGGGTGAACACAAACAAGCGGTGAACCACAAAGCGAGAATGACTCGCCCGACCGTGTTCACAGTTCGACCGCAATTTCTCCTGTGGACTGCTTCCTCTTCTTCTTCTAGGCGACGGCGGCGGTGATGGCTTTAGCTTCGGACGGCATCTTCTCTCGCTCGCTCGACAGTTTGATTTGAGCGAAGCAAGACAAACGGGGGCGTCCTTCGCTATCGATGTCTGTGCCTGAAAAGCACGTCCGGTCAGAGCAAGCCGATCTGTCGCCTGCTGAGATGCGAGCCAATCGGAGAGTGAAAAGCAAATGACGTCAAATTTTCTCTAGCCACCCCTATTTATAGATTTGCTTGAAATCAACGTTCTCTTTTAAAACAGTTATTAAACTATTTGGACAGGTATGTGGGATTCAGTAAGTAAATGACATGAAGCTTTGATGTCTTGGCTTTCGATTGAGGTGCTAATCAAGAAATTCCGTTAAGCCAGTACAAAGTTATAAACGTTTAAAATATTTCATGCCAACGTAACGCTCCTGGTTTTGGAATTCCAATTTCACTCCTGTATAGAGAAGAAAGACGTACTTCTACGTCAATATAAGAAGTCGTAAATATTTTTCTTTTAACTCTTTTCCACAAATTTGATGGCCCTGAAAAGGGCCGATGGCTTTGTTAGCTAAATTTGAGCAAGTAATTTGCTTATACGACGAACCAGCTGAATGTTTCGTTGCTGGAAACGTTGCTCACTCTTGAAATCTAGAGCGATCACATTAGTCCGACGCTCGATTAGCAGCTCCTCGGACCAGCAACTCAGGGGGCTTCTGGTATTTGTTCCTAACGGGATTGCTTCTTGACCACCAATGCTGATTTTATCACGAGTCGAAATCTTGAAGCGCGGGTCAACAGCTCCTTGGCCGATGAAATTTGCGGCGGCGATGACGATGGCTGGGTGAACGCAAACAAGCGGTGAACCACAAAGCGAGAATGGCTCGCCCGACCGTGTTCACAGTTCGACCGCAAATTCTCCTGTGGACTGCTTCCTCTTCTTCTTCTTGGCGGTGGCAGCGGTGATGGCTTTAGCTTCGGACGGCATCTTCTCTCGCTCGCTCAACAGTTTGATTTGAGCGAAGCAAGACAAACGGGGGCGTCCTTCGCTATCGATGTCTGTGCCTGAGAAGCACGCCCGGTCAGCCGATCTGTCGCTTGCTGAGATGCGAGCCAATCGGAGAGTGAAAAGCAAATGACGTCAAATTTTCTCTAGCCACCCCTATTTATAGATTTGCTTGAAATCAATGTGCTCTTTTAAAACAGTTATTAAACTATTTGAACAGGTATTTGGGATTCAGTAAGTAAACGACATGAAGCTTTGATGTCTTGTCTTTCGATTGAGGTGCTAATCAAGAAATTTTGTTAAGCCAGCGAAAAGTTATAAACGTTTAAAATATTTCATGCCAACGTAACGCTCTTGGTTTTGAAATTCCAATTTCACTCCTGTATAGAGAAGAAAGACGTAGTTCTACGTCAAAAGAGTTAACTTCTGAAAACTTCATCCGATCAATAACAACACAAAACTAGTACACTTTCAAATTCATACACTTGACAAATCAAATTATTAATCATCGTAGTTCTACGTCAACCCCGCGGTAATGTAATAGACATTACCCACCCCAAATTTTTTTCTCAGGGAAGAATCACACCATCAACGAAAATAGCGCGAAAGCAATAACCAATCGCGTGCGAGTAGCGAACGGAGTGACGAAACAACCAAGCGAGAACCCCACCACTCGCCATCGGTGAACGGAGCTCGAGCAAATAAAACCACTGGTTGTTCTGCTCCCAGCTCATTCACAAATCGAACGGCATAACGAACGGATCAAGCAGCGGAGCAGCAAAGAAGAGCGCGTGAAAGCCACAGCAGTGTGCGAGTAGCGAACGGAACCAGAGATCAACGAAGCGAAAGCAACAACTGAAAATCATTCAGTGGACGGATTAGTAGTCAGCGCGAACCGGCGACCTGTTGGAAAGTAACGCCAGCGAAATATACACCATCTGCCTCTCCTTACCATTCATATTCTTGTACATGATGAATTCAATGAAATTGTTTGGTTTGGCGATGAAGCAAAGAGTTATTAAGGATGATTTTACTTAACAAAGAGTTGTTGATAAATATTCCAATCAATAAGAGTTGTTTTGAAAAAGTTCACTTTTATCAGAATTTTCCTCGGAAAATTTCTGCTTTACCAAAGAGTTGTTAATGAAATTCCTGCAGTAAAGGGTCGAGTTTCTCCCCACGAATATATCCAGCCAGGACCAGTCATGGAGGACAATCCATCCAGAGCATCACGGCCCCCGCTTCCAAAATTCTCGAGTACGGAAATTGGAAAATGTATTAAAATTGCGACATTAAAATCAATAAATTGTTTCTTGACCAATTGTAATGAGCAACTATTGATCTGAATTGATTTTTCTACATGTTGTCTATTGCGTTAATCTGAGAAATAGGCTATATGAAATTGATTTCTTGGCAAGGGATGTACAAGATGAGCATTATGCTGTTATTGCATCCCGACGGCACTGCAGCAGCGTTCTTGGAACATCCTAAAATTGTCGTATTGTCGATTATTCGTGATAAATCAGATATTGTATGATGCTACGAGATGAATTAAGAGATTATAGCAAGTTTTTGGTAATCACATTAAGAAATATTACTAGCTATATTATCACGAGAAGTTCTTACTAGCTCGAAAGTGTAAATGAAATGAACCGAATCCTGTTGTTGTTACAGAGGGATTTTAATCCGAAGGTCATTCGTCCCTTAAATGAACCGAATCTGTCAAAGATAGTATGTTTTACATAATTTGAATTGCAGACGATGCTCCTCCCTTTCGTATTCTTCGCCTTCTTCTGATTGACCAATCTAGGATAAGGTACATGAAGTTGATGTCTTGGTTAGGGATTTACATATCTTGGAAAATTCACATGCGCGTTCGTATGGACATTAAAAATATCAACATTATTTTAATAGCTTACAATAAATTAAAATCACGCATGATATTCAATAGTTTTCTTCATTATGACGGTAAATTTCTGATCCATGGGTGCCAAAATTATTACAATTGTTCAATGAGAATGTCTATTCGAATGCATTCTTAAAATGTCGCGATTTTGTTACATGTGATAATTTTGCTAATCAAAGTGTTCCCACAAAATATGGAACAATAAAGACGCTGTTGGAAATGCCACTCTATTTTACAATTGTTGTGGAATGTTGAGCACTCACCCCGACGGCACTGCAGCAGCGTCCGCGATTACAGTCTCAAAATGTTTAGTCATAAATTATTCATGACAAATGAAATTTTGTATGAAGCTGTGAAATTGATTTAGGAATATAAGAAGTCATATATAAAGTCGGAAATATTTCTCTTTTAACTCTTTTCCACCAATTTGATGGCCCTGAAAAGGGCCGATGGCTTTGTTAGCTTTGATGCTCTTACAGATAAATAACACTGCGGGATGTTATCAGTTGATTGCCATGGTCAAACGGGGAATCCTCAACTCAAATGTATAAATTTGAGCAAGTTATTTGCTTATACGACAAACCGAAAGATTCGTGACGTGGATGACGCACAACAATAACAGGTAGTGGATCACCGGACTTAAGTAGAAATCTAATGATGGCGGCGATGACGATGGCTGGGTGAATGCAAACAAGCGGTGAAGCACAAAGCCAGAATGACTTGCCCGACCGTGTTCACAGTTCGACCGCAAATTTTCCTGTGGACTGCTTCCTCTTCTTCTTCTTCTTCTTGGCGGCGGCAGCGGTGATGACTTTGGCTTCGGACGGCATCTTCTCTCGCTCGCTCGACAGTTTGATTTGAGCGAAGCAAGACAAACGGGGAAGTCCTTCGCTATCGAAGTCTGTGCCTGAGAAGCACGCCCGGTCAGAGCAAGACGATCTGTTGCCTGCTGAGATGCGATCCAAGCGGAGAATGGAAAGCAAATGACGTCAAATTTTCTCTAGCCACCCCTATTTATAGATTTGCTTGAAATCAACGTTCTCTTCTAAAACAGTTATTAAACTATTTAGACAGTTACGTGGGATTCAGTAAGTAAACGACATGACCCTTTGATGTCTTGTCTTTCAATTGAGGTGCCATTCAAGGAATTTCGTTAAACCAGAAAACAGTTATAAGAGTTCAAAATATTTCATGCCAACGTAAGGCTCTTGGTTTTGAAACTCCAATTTCACTCCTGTATAGAGAATTTTTATTTTACTTTCAAACTGTGCGGCATAATCAAATGCAAACGCATTCAGTTCCCGATGGTTAGCGCCTGTGCTTTTACTGTTCATAAGTCGCAAGGTGGAACTTTCCCCGAGGTCGTGTACGACTATGACAAAAGCCAGGATCAACAATTGGTATATGTTGGTTTGTCGCGGGTTACTTCACTGCAAGGGCTATTTTTGACAAACTCTTCCAATTTTTTGACGTTGGATAATGTTTTACGGCAACATACTGGGGTACAATTTCGAAAAACGAAAAATCGCTCGCGTCACGAAAAGTTGTTAGATTTTGACTTTTAATAACTTACTAACGCCCGGATAGATTTTCAAGATTCTTGCACCAATCGATTGAAAATCTTTCGAATCTACTCCAACAATGAAAACTATTGATTATCATGACTAAACTATTGAAAAATTGGGAAATATCGAAGCTTGTCTTATTTTTTATAGAAAAGCACATTTTTCTTGTGTATTCCTGACACAGACATCATTGCGCGATATCTTAGCCACTTTCGTCATTCAAAGGGAAACGCCCCTTTCGGTCTTCTTCTTACTTCTCTTTATTATCTCGTGTTCAGTCGAAGCCAACCAAACTCGACTTCACGCGCGCATCAGTCAATCGTTGACCAGCAACCGGAGAAGGACTCATATCGGAATAAAATTTACACGTTCGTCGTTGCTGCTGCTGTTTATTCCCAAGCTAAAAGCTGCGGGTTCCGTTTAATCGCTCATCATGGCCCTTGGCATCCAGCTAGCCCATCGAATTCGTGGAGAATGCGTCCAGAAACCTTGATAATTACCGTCGGAGGAGTGAGCAAACCATCGAACACAAGGATGGACAAGAGAGCACAAAATTACCGACCGCATTTTAATTTAATCGTTTTCGGTGATCTTTTGGTGTGTTTCTATCTAACAATGGAATGAAAACCCAGTTTGATCGACGGTGACTACCACCAACCGTCCTTTTCAGGACGACAATTTCATTTTAAAAGAGTTGTGAGAATTTTCCACCGTGAAGAGCGACATTACTGATGATTGAATGTGATTGATTCAGATTTTGGTCAGTCATTTGCACGCAACCATAAATGGGAAATAAATTTCCCATTGTGCGCGCGCGGGGCGATCCTCGACAGTGTGTGCATGAGTCGGATAAATTGCGAACGGCACTTGAATGAAGAATTCCTCCCGGTTTGTTTCGCATTTAGAGATGATCGCATAATGCCGTTGTCGCCGTCGCTACCTAAATGATACTAGAGCGATCAGTATCAACTCGTCGAACACAGAGCTAAAACTAATAAGAAACAGCTTTGTTGTCTTTCGATTTGGTAAGACATTGTCGAACGTATGGAAATACGCACACAGAAAAGACTGCTACCGCCGCCCGACCCGAACGACGGGAACCTATGTTAAACTTTGTTTGCCATTTATCTCCGTTGAAAACTAATCATCCGAAACTATAATTGCGCCCTGAAAAGGGCAGTTGTTTGAAATTGTGCTTCAATGCAATTTCAGCACGTTCGCCACGGATACGACGAGTATCGAAAGGCTTCGGAACCCACTTAAGCAATCAATCTTAGTGGATCATGCGTGGACCTTCAAGCGGAATATTTGTTTGTTGAGCAAAAGTTATCGCTCATGCTTCTTTTTCCATCGACCGGTTGAAGAGTTAATCGAACCAACCAAATAATAACACAAAATGTTCATAATAGGTCAACAATGGCATGCAACAAATAGTGTGAAAATTGATTAGAAGAGCACTTATTTTCGACCTACAAGAATTATGTGCCAATTTTCGGATTTTCATACAAAGTAGGCCAAAACCGTATCGAAAATCGGTCGAAAGTTAGTGTTGGGTCGAAAATTGGTGCTGTTCTCTCAGAAATCTTTCATAAGTTCGTGACGGTCTCAAACCAGGAAATAGAAGATGCTAATGTTATCCAACGTCACTTTGGCGGTCGTATCTCGGAAACAACCTCTTACTTTTTAAGTTCAATCACGCCAAAGGCAGCAATTCTACCAAGAAGGTTGACTTGAGGAATGAGCTGCAGCGCTTAGGCAATCATCGATTAGTGACGCTTTGAGACGAACTGCGTGAAATACTGGATCATAGCGGCCAAGCCTGCATATTGATGAGTATCAATGTACAGAGCCTAAATGCTCATGCAATGGATATTGCTACAGACCAAAGCACTGGACCGATTCTATCGATTATCACGATCGAAGCACCCGAGCTATCAAACATCTAATCTACTGGAGGAGTTTGGCGAACTACAGCTGGAGCCAGAAACCGATCACCCAACCAAGCAACACAAGGAAGCAACGACCAAACAAACAAATTCAATCATCTGGCATTATTCCTGGAACACCAAACACTGGTTCTCGGAACCACAGAACGACAAATGGTTATTTTCAGGACTACCAAAATAAGTCCAAAAAGAGTTAACTTCTGAAAACTTCATCCGATCAATAACAACACAAAACTAGTACACTTACAAATTCATACACTTGACAAATCAAATTATTAATCATCGTAGTTCTACGTCAACCCCGCGGTAATGTAATAGACATTACCAACCCCAAATTTTTGTTGTCGGTGCATGATCTGCCTGTGTGCAGCGGTAGCGTACAATACCGACATGAAGCCGGCTGCGAATTGTAGCTAATGAGTGTTTGTTCAGTCTTTATAGTCACATACGATTTAATGTGCTTTTTGAGTTTCATTTGCACCACTCGTATGCCAGATGGGATACCTTTTCCGGCATAATTTTTGCCCCAAACTGCTTCTTTGATGCTGAACACATCCCCATACTGTTGTAAGTAGGACGCAATATCGGCGTCAGTTACGTTTTCTGAGAGATCGTGTACTTTGACCTCGACTCGTTCATCAGCCATCATCAGCTGAACTTGATAACGCTTGTTAGCAACCACCAATTCGTGTCGGTTGTTGTGCTGCTCAACCACAGTTAGAGCAGTATGAAGGTCACTGCATTTCACGTGCACACAACACTGGGCATGGTTCATTTGTAGGCGTTGAACCTCTTGCGGTCGAAGTCCCAGAGTCCGAAAGATGAACTTATGAACATCCTCGAAGTTAGGACGTTTATCGAAATTTTGACGTAGAAGTACGTCTTTCTTCTCTATACAGGAGTGAAATTGGAATTCCAAAACCAGGAGCGTTACGTTGGCATGAAATATTTTAAACGTTTATAACTTTGTACTGGCTTAACGGAATTTCTTGATTAGCACCTCAATCGAAAGCCAAGACATCAAAGCTTCATGTCATTTACTTACTGAATCCCACATACCTGTCCAAATAGTTTAATAACTGTTTTAAAAGAGAACGTTGATTTCAAGCAAATCTATAAATAGGGGTGGCTAGAGAAAATTTGACGTCATTTGCTTTTCACTCTCCGATTGGCTCGCATCTCAGCAGGCGACAGATCGGCTTGCTCTGACCGGACGTGCTTTTCAGGCACAGACATCGATAGCGAAGGACGCCCCCGTTTGTCTTGCTTCGCTCAAATCAAACTGTCGAGCGAGCGAGAGAAGATGCCGTCCGAAGCTAAAGCCATCACCGCCGCCGTCGCCTAGAAGAAGAAGAGGAAGCAGTCCACAGGAGAAATTGCGGTCGAACTGTGAACACGGTCGGGCGAGTCATTCTCGCTTTGTGGTTCACCGCTTGTTTGTGTTCACCCAGCCATCGTCATCGCCGCCGCAAATTTAATCGGCCGAGAAGCTGTTGACCCGCGCTTCAAAATTTCGACTCGTGATGAAATCATCATTGGTGGTCAAGAAGCAATCCCGTTAGAAGCAAATACCAGAAGCCCCCTGAGTTTTGCTGGTCCGAGCAGTGTTAGTTATCCGTAACAACATCGAAGCTAACAAAGCCATCGGTTCTTTTCAGAGCCATCAAATTTGTGGAAAAGAGTTAAAAGAGAAATATTTCCGATTTTATTTATAACTTCTAATATTCCTAAATCAATTTCACAGCTTCATACAAAATTTCATTTGTCACGAATAATTTATGACTCAACCATTTGAGATTGCACTCGCGGACGCTGCTGCAGTGCCGTCGGGTGAGTGCTCAACATTTCACAACGATTGCAAAATAGAGTGGCTTTTCCAACAGCGCCTTTTATGTTCCATATTTTATGGGAACACTTTGATTAGGAAAATTATCCCATGTGACAAAATTGCGACATATTTAGAATGCTTTTGAAAAGACATTCTCATTGAACAATTGTAATAATTTTGGCACCCATGGATCAGAAATTTACCGTCATAATAAAGAAAACTATCAATTATCAATAGCTCGTATTGAATATTTAGGGAATGCCAATCATTCCAACAATTCATGTTCGACCAATTTCTCACGTATTAGTATTCTCCGTAATTTTCAAGTAATTCCAAGCCCAACACATTATTGGCACATACCCATTTCCCAGATTGGTCGTTCAGAAAGCGAAGAGCACAAAAGGGAGGAGCATAATCTGCTATTCCAAGGTTATGAAACATGCTGCCTTCGTTGGATTCAGTTTCATTCCATTTCCGCTTTCGAGCTGGTAAGAGCTCCTCCGAACTTGCTTAGCGAGAAGTACCTCGCTGCTAGAAGCTTGCTGAGCTGTTAATCCAGAATCTGGTTTGTGAAATCACTCAAGATTTCAAGATTGAGCTACGTTTCCAGATTTCAACTAAATCCCTGTGATCCGCTACCCTGTTTCTGTTGTGCACCCAAGAATTATTCAGCTGGTTTGTTGAATAAACAGAGAACTTATTCACATCTTCTTCTTCTTGGCATAACGTCCTCACTGGAACAGAGCCTGCTTCTCAACTTAGTGATCTTATGACACTTCCACAGTTATTAACTGAGAGCTTTCTTTGCCAAAGTTTCCATTTTTGCATTCGTATATCGTGTGACAGGCACGATTATACTCTATGCCAAGGGAAGTCAAGAAAATTTCCATTCCGAAAAGATCCTGGACCGACCGGGAATCGAACCAAGACACCTTCAGCATGGCTTTGCTTTGTAGCCGCGGGCTAAGGAAGGCCCCAACTTATTCGCATGCATTTGCAACGTTTACGATTTTCCATACAAAATGACCAACTTTGGTAAGTTAGATCTCAGTTATTTATGGAAATATTTTCGAATGAAACTTTCACAGAACATCAGATGTAACTTGAGTTTAAACAAATATTTTTAAATAAATTTTACAATCACAAGTTTATAAGTAATAACGGTTTGACTAAACTGTAATTTGCGACGAAAAAATCAAAACTTGTTATCTTAAAATCTGATAGCCTTACACAAAAACTGTCTTGAGCAAACTTATTCATCTCGTCAAAATCTAAAACTTTGCTGAAGATACCATGACGCTATTCCTTCAGTATGTTTAGTTATGTCAATAATAAAAAACCGTCAAAAAATTCACTTTAGTCAAACCGTTACTGCTTTTCAACGTGTGATTGGAAAAATCACTCAAAAATATATGTTAAAATTTAAGTTATGTCTGATATTCTGTGAAAATTTCATTCAAATCGGTCCATAAATAACTGAGATATAGTTTATCAAATTTGATCATTTTGCATGAAAAATCAATAGAGTTGCAATTTTTTTCTCAGGGAAGAATCACACCATCAACGAAAATAGCGCGAAAGCAATAACCAATCGCGTGCGAGTAGCGAACGGAGTGACGAAACAACCAAGCGAGAACCCCACCACTCGCCATCGGTGAACGGAGCTCGAGCAAATAAAACCACTGGTTGTTCTGCTCCCAGCTCATTCACAAATCGAACGGCATAACGAACGGATCAAGCAGCGGAGCAGCAAAGAAGAGCGCGTGAAAGCCACAGCAGTGTGCGAGTAGCGAACGGAACCAGAGATCAACGAAGCGAAAGCAACAACTGAAAATCATTCAGTGGACGGATTAGTAGTCAGCGCGAACCGGCGACCTGTTGGAAAGTAACGCCAGCGAAATATACACCATCTGCCTCTCCTTACCATTCATATTCTTGTACATGATGAATTCAATGAAATTGTTTGGTTTGGCGATGAAGCAAAGAGTTATTAAGGATGATTTTACTTAACAAAGAGTTGTTGATAAATATTCCAATCAATAAGAGTTGTTTTGAAAAAGTTCACTTTTATCAGAATTTTCCTCGGAAAATTTCTGCTTTACCAAAGAGTTGTTAATGAAATTCCTGCAGTAAAGGGTCGAGTTTCTCCCCACGAATATATCCAGCCAGGACCAGTCATGGAGGACAATCCATCCAGAGCATCACGGCCCCCGCTTCCAAAATTCTCGAGTACGGAAATTGGAAAATGTATTAAAATTGCGACATTAAAATCAATAAATTGTTTCTTGACCAATTGTAATGAGCAACTATTGATCTGAATTGATTTTTCTACATGTTGTCTATTGCGTTAATCTGAGAAATAGGCTATATGAAATTGATTTCTTGGCAAGGGATGTACAAGATGAGCATTATGCTGTTATTGCATCCCGACGGCACTGCAGCAGCGTTCTTGGAACATCCTAAAATTGTCGTATTGTCGATTATTCGTGATAAATCAGATATTGTATGATGCTACGAGATGAATTAAGAGATTATAGCAAGTTTTTGGTAATCACATTAAGAAATATTACTAGCTATATTATCACGAGAAGTTCTTACTAGCTCGAAAGTGTAAATGAAATGAACCGAATCCTGTTGTTGTTACAGAGGGATTTTAATCCGAAGGTCATTCGTCCCTTAAATGAACCGAATCTGTCAAAGATAGTATGTTTTACATAATTTGAATTGCAGACGATGCTCCTCCCTTTCGTATTCTTCGCCTTCTTCTGATTGACCAATCTAGGATAAGGTACATGAAGTTGATGTCTTGGTTAGGGATTTACATATCTTGGAAAATTCACATGCGCGTTCGTATGGACATTAAAAATATCAACATTATTTTAATAGCTTACAATAAATTAAAATCACGCATGATATTCAATAGTTTTCTTCATTATGACGGTAAATTTCTGATCCATGGGTGCCAAAATTATTACAATTGTTCAATGAGAATGTCTATTCGAATGCATTCTTAAAATGTCGCGATTTTGTTACATGTGATAATTTTGCTAATCAAAGTGTTCCCACAAAATATGGAACAATAAAGACGCTGTTGGAAATGCCACTCTATTTTACAATTGTTGTGGAATGTTGAGCACTCACCCCGACGGCACTGCAGCAGCGTCCGCGATTACAGTCTCAAAATGTTTAGTCATAAATTATTCATGACAAATGAAATTTTGTATGAAGCTGTGAAATTGATTTAGGAATATAAGAAGTCATATATAAAGTCGGAAATATTTCTCTTTTAACTCTTTTCCACCAATTTGATGGCCCTGAAAAGGGCCGATGGCTTTGTTAGCTTTGATGCTCTTACAGATAAATAACACTGCGGGATGTTATCAGTTGATTGCCATGGTCAAACGGGGAATCCTCAACTCAAATGTATAAATTTGAGCAAGTTATTTGCTTATACGACAAACCGAAAGATTCGTGACGTGGATGACGCACAACAATAACAGGTAGTGGATCACCGGACTTAAGTAGAAATCTAATGATGGCGGCGATGACGATGGCTGGGTGAATGCAAACAAGCGGTGAAGCACAAAGCCAGAATGACTTGCCCGACCGTGTTCACAGTTCGACCGCAAATTTTCCTGTGGACTGCTTCCTCTTCTTCTTCTTCTTCTTGGCGGCGGCAGCGGTGATGACTTTGGCTTCGGACGGCATCTTCTCTCGCTCGCTCGACAGTTTGATTTGAGCGAAGCAAGACAAACGGGGAAGTCCTTCGCTATCGAAGTCTGTGCCTGAGAAGCACGCCCGGTCAGAGCAAGACGATCTGTTGCCTGCTGAGATGCGATCCAAGCGGAGAATGGAAAGCAAATGACGTCAAATTTTCTCTAGCCACCCCTATTTATAGATTTGCTTGAAATCAACGTTCTCTTCTAAAACAGTTATTAAACTATTTAGACAGTTACGTGGGATTCAGTAAGTAAACGACATGACCCTTTGATGTCTTGTCTTTCAATTGAGGTGCCATTCAAGGAATTTCGTTAAACCAGAAAACAGTTATAAGAGTTCAAAATATTTCATGCCAACGTAAGGCTCTTGGTTTTGAAACTCCAATTTCACTCCTGTATAGAGAATTTTTATTTTACTTTCAAACTGTGCGGCATAATCAAATGCAAACGCATTCAGTTCCCGATGGTTAGCGCCTGTGCTTTTACTGTTCATAAGTCGCAAGGTGGAACTTTCCCCGAGGTCGTGTACGACTATGACAAAAGCCAGGATCAACAATTGGTATATGTTGGTTTGTCGCGGGTTACTTCACTGCAAGGGCTATTTTTGACAAACTCTTCCAATTTTTTGACGTTGGATAATGTTTTACGGCAACATACTGGGGTACAATTTCGAAAAACGAAAAATCGCTCGCGTCACGAAAAGTTGTTAGATTTTGACTTTTAATAACTTACTAACGCCCGGATAGATTTTCAAGATTCTTGCACCAATCGATTGAAAATCTTTCGAATCTACTCCAACAATGAAAACTATTGATTATCATGACTAAACTATTGAAAAATTGGGAAATATCGAAGCTTGTCTTATTTTTTATAGAAAAGCACATTTTTCTTGTGTATTCCTGACACAGACATCATTGCGCGATATCTTAGCCACTTTCGTCATTCAAAGGGAAACGCCCCTTTCGGTCTTCTTCTTACTTCTCTTTATTATCTCGTGTTCAGTCGAAGCCAACCAAACTCGACTTCACGCGCGCATCAGTCAATCGTTGACCAGCAACCGGAGAAGGACTCATATCGGAATAAAATTTACACGTTCGTCGTTGCTGCTGCTGTTTATTCCCAAGCTAAAAGCTGCGGGTTCCGTTTAATCGCTCATCATGGCCCTTGGCATCCAGCTAGCCCATCGAATTCGTGGAGAATGCGTCCAGAAACCTTGATAATTACCGTCGGAGGAGTGAGCAAACCATCGAATACAAGGATGGACAAGAGAGCACAAAATTACCGACCGCATTTTAATTTAATCGTTTTCGGTGATCTTTTGGTGTGTTTCTATCTAACAATGGAATGAAAACCCAGTTTGATCGACGGTGACTACCACCAACCGTCCTTTTCAGGACGACAATTTCATTTTAAAAGAGTTGTGAGAATTTTCCACCGTGAAGAGCGACATTACTGATGATTGAATGTGATTGATTCAGATTTTGGTCAGTCATTTGCACGCAACCATAAATGGGAAATAAATTTCCCATTGTGCGCGCGCGGGGCGATCCTCGACAGTGTGTGCATGAGTCGGATAAATTGCGAACGGCACTTGAATGAAGAATTCCTCCCGGTTTGTTTCGCATTTAGAGATGATCGCATAATGCCGTTGTCGCCGTCGCTACCTAAATGATACTAGAGCGATCAGTATCAACTCGTCGAACACAGAGCTAAAACTAATAAGAAACAGCTTTGTTGTCTTTCGATTTGGTAAGACATTGTCGAACGTATGGAAATACGCACACAGAAAAGACTGCTACCGCCGCCCGACCCGAACGACGGGAACCTATGTTAAACTTTGTTTGCCATTTATCTCCGTTGAAAACTAATCATCCGAAACTATAATTGCGCCCTGAAAAGGGCAGTTGTTTGAAATTGTGCTTCAATGCAATTTCAGCACGTTCGCCACGGATACGACGAGTATCGAAAGGCTTCGGAACCCACTTAAGCAATCAATCTTAGTGGATCATGCGTGGACCTTCAAGCGGAATATTTGTTTGTTGAGCAAAAGTTATCGCTCATGCTTCTTTTTCCATCGACCGGTTGAAGAGTTAATCGAACCAACCAAATAATAACACAAAATGTTCATAATAGGTCAACAATGGCATGCAACAAATAGTGTGAAAATTGATTAGAAGAGCACTTATTTTCGACCTACAAGAATTATGTGCCAATTTTCGGATTTTCATACAAAGTAGGCCAAAACCGTATCGAAAATCGGTCGAAAGTTAGTGTTGGGTCGAAAATTGGTGCTGTTCTCTCAGAAATCTTTCATAAGTTCGTGACGGTCTCAAACCAGGAAATAGAAGATGCTAATGTTATCCAACGTCACTTTGGCGGTCGTATCTCGGAAACAACCTCTTACTTTTTAAGTTCAATCACGCCAAAGGCAGCAATTCTACCAAGAAGGTTGACTTGAGGAATGAGCTGCAGCGCTTAGGCAATCATCGATTAGTGACGCTTTGAGACGAACTGCGTGAAATACTGGATCATAGCGGCCAAGCCTGCATATTGATGAGTATCAATGTACAGAGCCTAAATGCTCATGCAATGGATATTGCTACAGACCAAAGCACTGGACCGATTCTATCGATTATCACGATCGAAGCACCCGAGCTATCAAACATCTAATCTACTGGAGGAGTTTGGCGAACTACAGCTGGAGCCAGAAACCGATCACCCAACCAAGCAACACAAGGAAGCAACGACCAAACAAACAAATTCAATCATCTGGCATTATTCCTGGAACACCAAACACTGGTTCTCGGAACCACAGAACGACAAATGGTTATTTTCAGGACTACCAAAATAAGTCCAAAAAGAGTTAACTTCTGAAAACTTCATCCGATCAATAACAACACAAAACTAGTACACTTACAAATTCATACACTTGACAAATCAAATTATTAATCATCGTAGTTCTACGTCAACCCCGCGGTAATGTAATAGACATTACCAACCCCAAATTTTTACAAAAGTGTTTCACATATGTCTAGCATTTTCAAGGGCAAAATAATGTGAAAGAGCAACAATAGCTATAGAATTCTCGATTATTTATTATGCCAAATGGCCATTGTTGTCGCACATAATAGCGTCTGTGGTAGTCGGTATCGGTCGGACATATAACAATCATGATCGCGGTGATAATGAGCACTCAGAAGACGATAACTACGCAAAAGTAACGTAACATTTATTAGACGGTTAACACATATTCTTCTGAACTGATTTATTGGACACTTAGCTTCACTGTATTCTGTATTTCTTGACTTTCTTTTTGATGTGCAATGTCATTCTTATTGGTTACTGGACACTTGACACTGATTGCTGTGCTGTATACTGTCTAACTTTTGATCAGTTACTAAATGTATTTTAATACGATATGGTCTTATATAGGATTCTAATGCATATTGACTAATTGTTCTGAACTGTTTCTAAAGGCAATTCTGATGCGGTCAGTTACCTATCACTGTTAGATAATTGTGTATTGTAGTCGAATTTGGCGGTAAAACTACTGGAAGTGTTGAGAGTACATGAGTGCATGTCACTTAAGTGTAAATGCGTTATGTAACCGTAACAGTATAGCTAATTTAATCCGAACTTATCGTTTCTGACTAAAATTGGGCGTCAACAGCCACTATGCCTAACGACTATATGCCAAACGGGGAACAATCGGCCTCAAAAAAGCTACCATTTATGCTATTTTGCTTTATTTGTTTGACATAACACTTCAAAGCCTCTTTCAAAGTGGGCTAACTAGTCACGTTCTTGTATACAACACGTTTAGGGGATGCCATGAAGGCAACAGTACCTTCGCCGTAGTTATATGGGCGTTCATTTATAGCACCCCAAGAAATTCAGAGAACTAAAATTCTTACTTGAGTGGTATTTTATCGTCATGAACTAGTAGAACACTAGAAATATCTGCAAAATATCCATACGAGGATATAACCAGAACACTGAAAAACAATTTCTATCACGAATGTTGGTCCCAGGAAGCACTGTGGAGCGGAGGCTTAGCTAAACTTTTGAGGAAATTGAACGAAACATGCTTCCGTCTTACTTTGACTGCTATTTTATGCAGGTGTTCCGGCTGTAATCCGACCAGAATGTACATAGTAGTGTTGCGGCAACTGTCATATAACCTTTTCCGTAACATACCAATGAAAACATCCATATTCCCTTGTAGCCTCTCAACACAATCCCGCTCTTTGCCCACGAACACATTTCATCTAGATTCATACATTCATGTCACATGACTGTATGTGATGGGACAAATTTATGGTTACGAACGATGGAATTGTTCCAGGTTTTGCTTGCTGCTGCATTTCAGGAAGCCAGCCAGAAATTCAGATTTATCACGGTAACAGCACAAACTTCATTCATTTTTGACAAGCGCATGGGAATGAAGATCAGCCGTTATTTGCAGTCCAACAATCGTTATATTACGAATATCCAACGGCAATGTTGTTTGCAACGAAACAACTATCCAAAAGAGGGAAGAGAATTATCGCGATGCCAAGCAAAACGTACACAATCAGATCGAATAGAAAATGATTCCATTGAGAATTCCCCTAGCAATCATTCTTCGAATACTTCAAGCGATTATTCTAGGCATTTTTTCTGCGATTTTTCCCAACTTTATCGAAGCTTTTTTACAGAAACCCTATCAAAACACCTCGAAGACTTGCAAACCCAATTGTTATGACTTGTATTTGTATTGTATTTGTATTGTATTTGTATTTGTAACCAACTGAAGATACCTTTCAGGATATAAAACATAACTATCTCATATGGATGTTCAAACATACATCTGTTTCGAACACTCCAGGGTTGCTATCCCGAATCGATTTTCGCGCCTCCAGATGGATTCGCAACACAGCTGTGATCCAACATCGATTTCATCGCACCACTTTCGGCTACAACGAGCCTTTTTCTGCAATGTTAAGTACCTTTTCAATTGTGGAAGAGGAATATGAACTCGGTGAACCTGATAAACGTTTTGTCAATCGTATTACGCGATTACGGCTAGTGTGATTCTCACTTTTTGAATGTTAATGATAATGTAATGTTAGTTGTATTTATTGCTCCTTTTATGATCATTTAGACTAATAAGTCCGATGAGTTTCAATAATAAACAAATAAACAAATAAAATAAATATTTTGATGTAGTATGTTACCGTTGGGGAATAAGATTCTTCATCAGAATGGCAACAAAAATGTTGAGTAAAGCATTATTAAAATTACCAGTTATTGTTGAATGTTATTTGTGTATAAAATGTACCGTAAAACGGGGAAACTTTGATAGTTTTTGACGTAGAAGTACGTCTTTCTTCTCTATACAGGAGTGAAATTGGAATTCCAAAACCAGGAGCGTTACGTTGGCATGAAATATTTTAAACGTTTATAACTTTGTACTGGCTTAACGGAATTTCTTGATTAGCACCTCAATCGAAAGCCAAGACATCAAAGCTTCATGTCATTTACTTACTGAATCCCACATACCTGTCCAAATAGTTTAATAACTGTTTTAAAAGAGAACGTTGATTTCAAGCAAATCTATAAATAGGGGTGGCTAGAGAAAATTTGACGCCATTTGCTTTTCACTCTCCGATTGGCTCGCATCTCAGCAGGCGACAGATCGGCTTGCTCTGACCGGACGTGCTTTTCAGGCACAGACATCGATAGCGAAGGACGCCCCCGTTTGTCTTGCTTCGCTCAAATCAAACTGTCGAGCGAGCGAGAGAAGATGCCGTCCGAAGCTAAAGCCATCACCGCCGCCGTCGCCTAGAAGAAGAAGAGGAAGCAGTCCACAGGAGAAATTGCGGTCGAACTGTGAACACGGTCGGGCGAGTCATTCTCGCTTTGTGGTTCACCGCTTGTTTGTGTTCACCCAGCCATCGTCATCGCCGCCGCAAATTTAATCGGCCGAGAAGCTGTTGACCCGCGCTTCAAAATTTCGACTCGTGATGAAATCATCATTGGTGGTCAAGAAGCAATCCCGTTAGAAGCAAATACCAGAAGCCCCCTGAGTTTTGCTGGTCCGAGCAGTGTTAGTTATCCGTAACAACATCGAAGCTAACAAAGCCATCGGTTCTTTTCAGAGCCATCAAATTTGTGGAAAAGAGTTAAAAGAGAAATATTTCCGATTTTATTTATAACTTCTAATATTCCTAAATCAATTTCACAGCTTCATACAAAATTTCATTTGTCACGAATAATTTATGACTCAACCATTTGAGATTGCACTCGCGGACGCTGCTGCAGTGCCGTCGGGTGAGTGCTCAACATTTCACAACGATTGCAAAATAGAGTGGCTTTTCCAACAGCGCCTTTTATGTTCCATATTTTATGGGAACACTTTGATTAGGAAAAATTATCCCATGTGACAAAATTGCGACATATTTAGAATGCTTTTGAAAAGACATTCTCATTGAACAATTGTAATAATTTTGGCACCCATGGATCAGAAATTTACCGTCATAATAAAGAAAACTATCAATTATCAATAGCTCGTATTGAATATTTAGGGAATGCCAATCATTCCAACAATTCATGTTCGACCAATTTCTCACGTATTAGTATTCTCCGTAATTTTCAAGTAATTCCAAGCCCAACACATTATTGGCACATACCCATTTCCCAGATTGGTCGTTCAGAAAGCGAAGAGCACAAAAGGGAGGAGCATAATCTGCTATTCCAAGGTTATGAAACATGCTGCCTTCGTTGGATTCAGTTTCATTCCATTTCCGCTTTCGAGCTGGTAAGAGCTCCTCCGAACTTGCTTAGCGAGAAGTACCTCGCTGCTAGAAGCTTGCTGAGCTGTTAATCCAGAATCTGGTTTGTGAAATCACTCAAGATTTCAAGATTGAGCTACGTTTCCAGATTTCAACTAAATCCCTGTGATCCGCTACCCTGTTTCTGTTGTGCACCCAAGAATTATTCAGCTGGTTTGTTGAATAAACAGAGAACTTATTCACATCTTCTTCTTCTTGGCATAACGTCCTCACTGGAACAGAGCCTGCTTCTCAACTTAGTGATCTTATGACACTTCCACAGTTATTAACTGAGAGCTTTCTTTGCCAAAGTTTCCATTTTTGCATTCGTATATCGTGTGACAGGCACGATTATACTCTATGCCAAGGGAAGTCAAGAAAATTTCCATTCCGAAAAGATCCTGGACCGACCGGGAATCGAACCAAGACACCTTCAGCATGGCTTTGCTTTGTAGCCGCGGGCTAAGGAAGGCCCCAACTTATTCGCATGCATTTGCAACGTTTACGATTTTCCATACAAAATGACCAACTTTGGTAAGTTAGATCTCAGTTATTTATGGAAATATTTTCGAATGAAACTTTCACAGAACATCAGATGTAACTTGAGTTTAAACAAATATTTTGACGTAGAAGTACGTCTTTCTTCTCTATACAGGAGTGAAATTGGAATTCCAAAACCAGGAGCGTTACGTTGGCATGAAATATTTTAAACGTTTATAACTTTGTACTGGCTTAACGGAATTTCTTGATTAGCACCTCAATCGAAAGCCAAGACATCAAAGCTTCATGTCATTTACTTACTGAATCCCACATACCTGTCCAAATAGTTTAATAACTGTTTTAAAAGAGAACGTTGATTTCAAGCAAATCTATAAATAGGGGTGGCTAGAGAAAATTTGACGTCATTTGCTTTTCACTCTCCGATTGGCTCGCATCTCAGCAGGCGACAGATCGGCTTGCTCTGACCGGACGTGCTTTTCAGGCACAGACATCGATAGCGAAGGACGCCCCCGTTTGTCTTGCTTCGCTCAAATCAAACTGTCGAGCGAGCGAGAGAAGATGCCGTCCGAAGCTAAAGCCATCACCGCCGCCGTCGCCTAGAAGAAGAAGAGGAAGCAGTCCACAGGAGAAATTGCGGTCGAACTGTGAACACGGTCGGGCGAGTCATTCTCCGCTTTGTGGTTCACCGCTTGTTTGTGTTCACCCAGCATCGTCATCGCCGCCGCAAAATTTTAATCGGCCGAGAAAGCTGTTGACCCGCGCTTCAAAATTTCGACTCGTGATGAAATCATCATTGGTGGTCAAGAAAGCAATCCCGTTAGAAGCAAATACCAGAAGCCCCCTGAGTTTTGCTGGTCCGAGCAGTGTTAGTTATCCCGTAACAACATCGAAGCTAACAAAGCCATCGGTTCTTTTCAGAGCCATCAAATTTGTGGAAAAGAGTTAAAAGAGAAATATTTCCGATTTTATTTATAACTTCTAATATTCCTAAATCAATTTCACAGCTTCATACAAAATTTCATTTGTCACGAATAATTTATGACTCAACCATTTGAGATTGCACTCGCGGACGCTGCTGCAGTGCCGTCGGGTGAGTGCTCAACATTTTCACAACGATTGCAAATAGAGTGGCTTTTCCAACAGCGCCTTTTATGTTCCATATTTTATGGGAACACCTTTGATTAGGAAATTATCCCATGTGACAAAATTGCGACATATTTAGAATGCTTTTGAAAGACATTCTCATTGAAACAATTGTAATAATTTTGGCACCCATGGATCAGAAATTTACCGTCATAATAAAGAAAACTATCAATTATCATAGCTCGTATTGAATATTTAGGGAATGCCAATCATTCCAACAATTCATGTTCGACCAATTTCTCACGTATTAGTATTCTCCGTAATTTTCAAGTAATTCCAAGCCCAACACATTATTGGCACATACCCATTTCCCAGATTGGTCGTTCAGAAAGCGAAGAGCACAAAAGGGAGGAGCATAATCTGCTATTCCAAGGTTATGAAACATGCTGCCTTCGTTGGATTCAGTTTCATTCCATTTCCGCTTTCGAGCTGGTAAGAGCTCCTCCGAACTTGCTTTAGCGAGAAGTACCTCGCTGCTAGAAGCTTGCCTGAGCTGTTAATCCAGAATCTGGTTTGTGAAATCACCTCAAGATTCAAGATTGAGCTACGTTTCCAGATTTCAACTAAATCCCCTGTGATCCGCTACCCCTGTTTCTGTGTGCACCCAAGAATTATTCAGCTGGTTTGTTGAATAAACAGAGAACTTATTCACATCTTCTTCTTCTTGGGCATAACGTCCTCACTGGAACAGAGCCTGCTTCTCAACTTAGTGATCTTATGACACTTCCACAGTTATTAACTGAGAGCTTTCTTTGCCAAAGTTTCCATTTTTGCCATTCGTATATCGTGGCTGACAGGCACGATTATACTCTATGCCAAGGGAAGTCAGAAAAATTTTCCATTTCCGAAAAGATCCTGGACCGACCGGGAATCGAACCAAGACACCTTCAGCATGGCTTTGCTTTGTAGCCGCGGCTAAGGAAGGCCCCAACTTATTCGCATGCATTTGCAACTTTTTCGATTTTCCATACAAAATGACCAACTTTGGTAAGTTAGATCTCAGTTATTATGGAAATATTTTCGAATGAAACTTTCACAGAACATCAGATGTAACTTGAGTTTAAAACAAATATTTTTAAATAAATTTTTACAATCACAAGTTTATAAGTAATAACGGTTTGACTAAACTGTAATTTGCGACGAAAAAATCAAAACTTGTTATCTTAAAATCTGATAGCCTTACACAAAAACTGTCCTTGAGCAAACTTATTCATCTCGTCAAAATCTAAAAACTTTGCTGAAGATACCATGACGCTATTCCTTCAGTATGTTTAGTTATGTCAATAATAAAAAACCGTCAAAAATTCACTTTAGTCAAACCGTTACTGCTTTTCAACGTGTGATTGGAAAAATCACTCAAAAATATATGTTAAAATTTAAGTTATGTCTGATATTCTGTGAAAATTTCATTCAAATCGGTCCATAAATAACTGAGATATAGTTTATCAAATTTGATCATTTTGCATGAAAAATCAATAGAGTTGCAATTTTTTTCTCAGGGAAGAATCCACACCATCATACGGAAAATAGCGCGAAAGCAATAAACCAATCGCGTGCGAGTAGCGAACGGAGTGACGAAACAACCAAGCGAGAACCCCACCACTCGCCATCGGTGAACGGAGCTCGAGCAAATAAAACCACTGGTTGTTCTGCTCCCAGCTCATTCACAAATCGAACGGCATAACGAACGGATCAAGCAGCGGAGCAGCAAAGAAGAGCGCGTGAAAGCCACAGCAGTGTGCGAGTAGCGAACGGAACCAGAGATCAACGAAGCGAAAGCAACAACTGAAAATCATTCAGTGGACGGATTAGTAGTCAGCGCGAACCGGCGACCTGTTGGAAAGTAACGCCAGCGAAATATACACCATCTGCCTCTCCTTACCATTCATATTCTTGTACATGATGAATTCAATGAAATGGTTTGGTTTGGCGATGAAGCAAAGAGTTATTAAGGATGATTTTACTTAACAAAGAGTTGTTGATAAATATTCCAATCAATAAGAGTTGTTTTGAAAAAGTTCACTTTTATCAGAATTTTCCTCGGAAAATTTCTGCTTTACCAAAGAGTTGTTAATGAAATTCCTGCAGTAAAGGGTCGAGTTTCTCCCCACGAATATATCCAGCCAGGACCAGTCATGGAGGACAATCCATCCAGAGCATCACGGCCCCCGCTTCCAAAATTCTCGAGTACGGAAATTGGAAAATGTATTAAAATTGCGACATTAAAATCAATAAATTGTTTCTTGACCAATTGTAATGAGCAACTATTGATCTGAATTGATTTTTCTACATGTTGTCTATTGCGTTAATCTGAGAAATAGGCTATATGAAATTGATTTCTTGGCAAGGGATGTACAAGATGAGCATTATGCTGTTATTGCATCCCGACGGCACTGCAGCAGCGTTCTTGGAACATCCTAAATTGTCGTATTGTCGATTATTCGTGATAAATCAGATATTGTATGATGCTACGAGATGAATTAAGAGATTATAGCAAGTTTTTGGTAAGCACATTAAGAAATATTACTAGCTATATTATCACGAGAAGTTCTTACTAGCTCGAAAGTGTAAATGAAATGAACCGAATCCTGTTGTTGTTACAGAGGGATTTTAATCCGAAGGTCATTCGTCCCTTAAATGAACCGAATCTGTCAAAGATAGTATGTTTTACATAATTTGAATTGCAGACGATGCTCCTCCCTTTCGTATTCTTCGCCTTCTTCTGATTGACCAATCTAGGATAAGGTACATGAAGTTGATGTCTTGGTTAGGGATTTACATATCTTGGAAAATTCACATGCGCGTTCGTATGGACAGTAAAAATATCAACATTATTTTAATAGCTTACAATAAATTAAAATCACGCATGATATTCAATAGTTTTCTTCATTATGACGGTAAATTTCTGATCCATGGGTGCCAAAATTATTACAATTGTTCAATGAGAATGTCTATTCGAATGCATTCTTAAAATGTCGCAATTTTGTTACATGTGATAATTTTGCTAATCAAAGTGTTCCCACAAAATATGGAACATCAAAGACGCTGTTGGAAATGCCACTCTATTTTACAATTGTTGTGGAATGTTGAGCACTCACCCCGACGGCACTGCAGCAGCGTCCGCGATTACAGTCTCAAAATGTTTAGTCATAAATTATTCATGACAAATGAAATTTTGTATGAAGCTGTGAAATTGATTTAGGAATATAAGAAGTCATATATAAAGTCGGAAATATTTCTCTTTTAACTCTTTTCCACCAATTTGATGGCCCTGAAAAGGGCCGATGGCTTTGTTAGCTTTGATGCTCTTACAGATAAATAACACTGCGGGATGTTATCAGTTGATTGCCATGGTCAAACGGGGAATCCTCAACTCAAATGTATAAATTTGAGCAAGTTATTTGCTTATACGACGAACCGAAAGATTCGTGGCGTGGATGACGCACAACAATAACAGGTAGTGGATCACCGGGCTTAAGTTGAAATCTGATGATGGCGGCGATGACGATGGCTGGGTGAATGCAAACAAGCGGTGAAGCACAAAGCCAGAATGACTTGCCCGACCGTGTTCACAGTTCGACCGCAAATTTTCCTGTGGACTGCTTCCTCTTCTTCTTCTTCTTCTTGGCGGCGGCAGCGGTGATGACTTTGGCTTCGGACGGCATCTTCTCTCGCTCGCTCGACAGTTTGATTTGAGCGAAGCAAGACAAACGGGGAAGTCCTTCGCTATCGAAGTCTGTGCCTGAGAAGCACGCCCGGTCAGAGCAAGACGATCTGTTGCCTGCTGAGATGCGATCCAAGCGGAGAATGGAAAGCAAATGACGTCAAATTTTCTCTAGCCACCCCTATTTATAGATTTGCTTGAAATCAACGTTCTCTTCTAAAACAGTTATTAAACTATTTAGACAGTTACGTGGGATTCAGTAAGTAAACGACATGACCCTTTGATGTCTTGTCTTTCAATTGAGGTGCCATTCAAGGAATTTCGTTAAACCAGAAAACAGTTATAAGAGTTCAAAATATTTCATGCCAACGTAAGGCTCTTGGTTTTGAAACTCCAATTTCACTCCTGTATAGAGAATTTTTATTTTACTTTCAAACTGTGCGGCATAATCAAATGCAAACGCATTCAGTTCCCGATGGTTAGCGCCTGTGCTTTTACTGTTCATAAGTCGCAAGGTGGAACTTTCCCCGAGGTCGTGTACGACTATGACAAAAGCCAGGATCAGCAATTGGTATATGTTGGTTTGTCGCGGGTTACTTCACTGCAAGGGCTATTTTTGACAAACTCTTCCAATTTTTTGACGTTGGATAACGTCTTACGGCAACATACTGGGGTACAATTTCGAAAAACGAAAAATCGCTCGCGTCACGAAAAGTTGTTAGATTTTGACTTTTAATAACTTACTAACGCCCGGATAGATTTTCAAGATTCTTGCACCAATCGATTGGAAATCTTTCGAATCTACTCCAACAATGAAAACTATTGATTATCATGACTAAACTATTGAAAAATTGGGAAATATCGAAGCATGTCTTATTTTTTATAGAAAAGCACATTTTTCTTGTGTATTCCTGACACAGACATCATTGCGCGATATCTTAGCCACTTTCGTCATTCAAAGGGAAACGCCCCTTTCGGTCTTCTTCTTACTTCTCTTTATTATCTCGTGTTCAGTCGAAGCCAACCAAACTCGACTTCACGCGCGCATCAGTCAATCGTTGACCAGCAACCGGAGAAGGACTCATATCGGAATAAAATTTACACGTTCGTCGTGCTGCTGCTGTTTATTCCCAAGCTAAAAGCTGCGGGTTCCGTTAATCGCTCATCATGGCCCTTGGCATCCAGCTAGCCCATCGAATTCGTGGAGAATGCGTCCAGAAACCTTGATAATTACCGTCGGAGGAGTGAGCAAACCATCGAATACAAGGATGGACAAGAGAGCACAAAATTACCGACCGCATTTTAATTTAATCGTTTTCGGTGATCTTTTGGTGTGTTTCTGTCTAACAATGGAATGAAAACCCAGTTTGATCGACGGTGACTACCACCAACCGTCCTTTTCAGGACGACAATTTCATTTTAAAAGAGTTGTGAGAATTTTCCACCGTGAAGAGCGACATTACTGATGATTGAATGTGATTGATTCAGATTTTGGTCAGTCATTTGCACGCAACCATAAATGGGAAATAAATTTCCCATTGTGCGCGCGCGGGGCGATCCTCGACAGTGTGTGCATGAGTCGGATAAATTGCGAACGGCACTTGAATGAAGAATTCCTCCCGGTTTGTTTCGCATTTAGAGATGATCGCATAATGCCGTTGTCGCCGTCGCTACCTAAATGATACTAGAGCGATCAGTATCAACTCGTCGAACACAGAGCTAAAACTAATAAGAAACAGCTTTGTTGTCTTTCGATTTGGTAAGACATTGTCGAACGATGGAAATACGCACACAGAAAAGACTGCTACCGCCGCCCGACCCGAACGACGGGAACCTATGTTAAACTTTGTTTGCCATTTATCTCCGTTGAAAACTAATCATCCGAAACTATAATTGCGCCCTGAAAAGGGCAGTTGTTTGAAATTGTGCTTCAATGCAATTTCAGCACGTTCGCCACGGATACGACGAGTATCGAAAGGCTTCGGAACCCACTTAAGCAATCAATCTTAGTGGATCATGCGTGGACCTTCAAGCGGAATATTTGTTTGTTGAGCAAAAGTTATCGCTCATGCTTCTTTTTCCATCGACCGGTTGAAGAGTTAATCGAACCAACCAAATAATAACACAAAATGTTCATAATAGGTCAACAATGGCATGCAACAAATAGTGTGAAAATTGATTAGAAGAGCACTTATTTTCGACCTACAAGAATTATGTGCCAATTTTCGGATTTTCATACAAAGTAGGCCAAAACCGTATCGAAAATCGGTCGAAAGTTAGTGTTGGGTCGAAAATTGGTGCTGTTCTCTCAGAAATCTTTCATAAGTTCGTGACGGTCTCAAGCCAGGAAATAGAAGATGCTAATGTTATCCAACGTCACTTTGGCGGTCGTATCTCGGAAACAACCTCTTACTTTTTAAGTTCAATCACGCCAAAGGCAGCAATTCTACCAAGAGGGTTGACTTGAGGAATGAGCTGCAGCGCTTAGGCAATCATCGATTAGTGACGCTTTGAGACGAACTGCGTGAAATACTGGATCATAGCGGCCAAGCCTGCATATTGATGAGTATCAATGTACAGAGCCTAAATGCTCATGCAATGGATATTGCTACAGACCAAAGCACTGGACCGATTCTATCGATTATCACGATCGAAGCACCCGAGCTATCAAACATCTAATCTACTGGAGGAGTTTGGCGAACTACAGCTGGAGCCAGAAACCGATCACCCAACCAAGCAACACAAGGAAGCAACGACCAAACAAACAAATTCAATCATCTGGCATTATTCCTGGAACACCAAACACTGGTTCTCGGAACCACAGAACGACAAATGGTTCTTTTCAGGACTACCAAAATAAGTCCAAAAAGAGTTAACTTCTGAAAACTTCATCCGATCAATAACAACACAAAACTAGTACACTTACAAATTCATACACTTGACAAATCAAATTATTAATCATCGTAGTTCTACGTCAACCCCGCGGTAATGTAATAGACATTACCAACCCCAAATTTTTCAATTAGATTTTGAGCGTGTTTTCGCGGGACGTAATTGACATGATTACTAATGCACAGTAACCATGTCAAACAGAATGTATAGATCACAATGCGAACGCGTGCGTACGGATTGAAAGCTTCAGCACAACTGTCCATCAGTGCTGTCTTCTCTCTTAGCTGTTGTATGGAGGGATCGGTGTAATCAACGCAATCGTTTTAATGACTGTGAAGCCGAAAAAACTAGTTATAGTAGAAAACGTAGCCAGTCGAATCCATCCCGTTTGCTTATTATCTTATTCAGTCATCTTTTGGTCACGTTTTTCTAGTCAGCGTTTTTCTAGTGTATATTCCAAGACACTTAGCTCTGAAGTTGTCGTGTCGTCATATAAAGCGTCTGCGATCAGCTGGTTTTATTGTTTATAATGAGCTTTTAACGTTTCGCGTCACTCCTATTCGATTTCAAAGGAAAATGTTAAGCTTGTAACACGTGCATGTTTCGTTTATTCTTCTGTTTCGGTTGCATGCATACTATTGTCACTTCTATCGTAGAAAGTCTTCATGGATAGCTTTATTACTCTTCATTAATTGACATTTTCATTCTAAATAAAAAGTTAAAAACTACTTAGAATATATTGATACGTTAATGATGTAAAGTTCAAGAAACTGCATCCAACCAGAGGTTGCAAGATTTCAATACAATTCTACATAATAATTATACTAATATTGCATAACATTGTTACACAGACAATGAATAAAGGGATATCATAAATAGTTTTGATTGAAATCATACATTTTTCTGTGATATTGAAACATCACAGCGCAACAAAAATGACGAGTTTGCGTGTCTCAAGGATCGAATTATGTGTCTCTAGTAGATTTGGGGTTGCTGAATCTGATGCCATTCTCAGAAATGTTCCAGCACGTCACAATTTTTAGCTACAGGTCGCAAAAGTTGCATAAAAACACTGGTTTTATGGATGTTCACAAAAATTCTAAGGTATAATTATCAAACTTTTTATGATCTTATCTTATCCAGCATAATAGGACTCAAACCTTCATTTTAGATGTAATTTAGTTGAAATTGCCCAATTATATTTAGATTAAACCAATTTTTTTCAACATGCTTGCTGTCGCCATACAAAATTCTTCGTTTCTCTTATATGAAAAATACAATACTTTTTTAAACCATAAAAAAATAACTTTTCCACATCGAAAGTATTGTAAACTTTGTTGATAAGTATTGTTATACACATAAAGTTTGAATTCGTGACAAATTAAGCATATAAATTGCTTTACAAGCTAGCAAACTTGCATGCAAGTTGGCTAAAATAGTCAATTTTGGCATTTTCAACTTACAATATCTCAAAAACTAGACGTGCTATGATATTATTGAAAACGGCAATTGGATTAAGCAGCCCTTAATTAAGTGTATAGCAGTATTTTGGTGCTTGAGACAAAAACGTGTTCCGCAGTGTATTCTACAATATTTTTATGTTTAGTTTTTAATGTATGCATATCGTATAGAGCTCTATGTAAGAATCTTCCTTCTTCTTTCTCTCTTTAAAAGAATGCAAACAACAAGGCCAATAACAAACAGAAGGGACAAAATTTGAATTCTCGCTTCGATCCACTTTTTGAATTACATTTAGGTCCCATATCAACTGCGCCAAATTCCAGCTCGATCGGTGAAACTATACTTTAGCGTCAGCCGTCACAGACCTTGACAACCATTTTTACGATGAAGAATATTGCCCAAGACTGTGCAACAGTCCGACACTTGTGAAAAAAGCTATTTAATGAAAACCTAACAAGTGAAGGAATAACCATATAACAAAATTTCCGAATAGTCTATGCTTAATAACTTTTTTCACAAGCATTGAGTTGCTTTGTGGGTTTCGACAATGTTAATCATCGTTAAAATATCTATCCAGATCTGTGTTCAGAATATTTATAGAGGACATCATATTCATATAGTAAATCTCATACAAACTTTGAACGGCTGGCGCTAAAATAATTTTTCACCGTTCGAGCTGAAATTTTGCACAGTTGTTATGGAACCCAAATGCAATCTATTAGTGGGCTGGAGCAAGAATTAAAATTTTTCATATAACCGTGTCATGCATACTAATGCATACTAATGCATATCAGATGGCCATTGACTAATTCGTTCTGCACCTTGCAATGTATAAAATTTCAACAATTAGGGTAGGTGTACCAGTTATGGACAAAGTGGTTCCCTATTTCGCCATACGGGATTACTTGACTGTTTTAACATATTGAAAGATTTTTTGTGTTGTAGTAGTAAGATTCAAGATATATCTTTATGTTTAAACATTCAAAAAGTTTTAATATGTGAAAGTTATCGAAATTTCCCGTATGGCCATATAGGGAATCACACTGGCCATAAGCGCTTTTCGAGGAAATTGGTTATTCGAGGTTGGTTATTTGGGAACTGGTAGCCGGGAAACTGACATTCCTGGAAATAACATTTAGGGAACCGACATTCGATGAAAAGTAGCACAATCCTCAAAGACCCGAGTGCCGTTTTCCCGAATGTCATTTCCCCGAATGTCAGTCGACTAAACACATCTGGTCAAAAATGCTGAAAACGGTGGAATACAAAAAGAACCGCAAAGTAAATAGTGGTATATATCCGATTATCGGTTCATTCACCACCTTGAAGTGCAAAAAGTTATGACAATTATAAGTGTTAAAAACTTT
Organism: Aedes aegypti; assembly: GCF_002204515.2. Classification (NCBI taxonomy): domain Eukaryota; kingdom Metazoa; phylum Arthropoda; class Insecta; order Diptera; family Culicidae; genus Aedes; species Aedes aegypti. Next base: position 170,025 of record NW_018736606.1, read on the forward strand.
CCAGGGAATTGGGCTATTAGGAGAAACGGTATATTTAAGGAATTGGCATCCGGGTTAAAGTAACACTACCGTTATATGCCTACTGAATCGGAGCCTGCTTCGCAGAGTAGTGCTCTAGTAGCACGGTAAATATGTATGTTTAACTTTATTTAAAAGGGCTGCCTTTTAGTCCATTTGACGGTGCATTTTATGTGTTGTCCTGTGATATAAGTTTTCATATCAAAATTTCATAATAGGCGCGTCATTAAAACGTGAATTGTAATGAAATATGCAAAACATAACACTGTCATCTAACGGTGTTTGTAATGAATTACAGGTAACAATATATCTACAGTAAGATGTTGACAATGCGGTTGGAGCCCTGTCTTGTGGCCCACGTGTACTCTAACCTTTTCAGCAAATTACAACGTTTTCGGACAAACAAACAACCACGGCCTTATTAAAGCGCAAATTTTTCAGCCCCTGTTGATTGACACATCTTAATGCGGTCTACCATTTTTTTGATTTATAGATTCTATCCTCGTCCTACTGCGGCGGGAACGGGTTGCCGGTTGTAGTTGACGTGACTGGTTGGTTTGCTTTTGCTACCCCTTCACAATACCCAAGGAAAACACGATGATAAGGAAGTGACAGAAAAAAGGTTTCCTCAAGCCAGAGAAAAAAAATAATGAAACCGACACTTAACCCTATTTCACACATAATGTTGGATCTATTATGACTTTTATCCTGGCATTCAGTGTCCCTTTTCACGTGGTAGTGGTAATGATGAAAGTTCGTCGTTAGGAGTTTTCTCATTTAGATGCTTGGTGTAAGAAGAAATCTTGAAGGTGACAAGGAAGTCGAAAAAATGCTACGAGATGTGCGATATCACTTCGTCTCTGTAACTGTACCCTCCTTGACATGAAAATGATAAACACAAGAGCTTTTGGGTGAAACGAGAAGAAAAATCTAAGAATTTCCTCGTCACAGTCCAAGCAAATACGCTGAGGGTGGCAAGAAAACGTCGGCGCTATCTGTAGCACAAGGTGTAAGGATGGTAAAGATTAGTAGCGATAGTTGGTACAAGGTGTGTCGAAATAATTTATTCGAGGCACTGAATATGACTTCAATCCAAAACTAAAAACTAGTAAGTTAGAACAGCATGACTTCAAAATATGAAATTATTCTTTCGAGATGGAAAAAATGCGAAATTGTTATAGAGTAAGGTGGGGCAAAAGTTCGACCTTAGTAATATAACACTGCGGAACACGTTTTTGTCTCCAGCACCAAAATACCGCTATTCACTTAATTAAGGGTTGCTGAATCCATTGCCGTTTCAGAAATGTCATAGCACGTCTAGTTTTTGAGATATTGACTGTTGAAAATGCAAAAAATGACGATTTCAGCCAAACTTGCATGCAAGTTTGCCAGCTTGTAAGTAATATATTGGCTTAATTTGCCACAGAATTCAAACTTTATGTGTATAACAATACTTATCATTAAAGTTTGTATTACTTTCGATACGGAAAAGTTATTTTTTGATGGTTTAGAGAATTGTTGTATTTTGCCATATAGAAGAAACGAATAATTTTGTATGGAGACTGCAAGCATGTTTGAAAAAAATCGGTTTAATCGAAATTTAATCGCGCAATTTCAATCAAATTATGTCTGAAATGAAAGTTCAAGTTCTATTTTGCATGTTTGGTGGATTAGATTACAAAAAATTTGGGGTTGGTAATGTCTATTACATTACCGCGGGGTTGACGTAGAACTACGATGATTAATAATTTGATTTGTCAAGTGTATGAATTTGTAAGTGTTACTAGTTTTGTGTTGTTATTGATCGGATGAAGTTTCAGAAGTTAACTCTTTTTGGACTTATTTTGGTAGTCCTGAAAATAACCATTTGTCGTTCTGTGGTTCCGAGAACCAGTGTTTGGTGTTCCAGGAATAATGCCAGATGATTGAATTTGTTTGTTTGTCGTTGCTTCCTTGTGTTGCTTGTGGGTGATCGGTTTCTGGCTCCAGCTGTAGTTCGCCAAACTCCTCCAGTAAGATTAGATGTTTGATAGCTCGGGTGCTTCGATCGTGATAATCGATAGAATCGGTCCAGTGCTTTGTCTGTAGCAATATCCATTGCATGAGCATTCAGGCTCTGTACATTGATACTCATCAATATGCAGGCTTGGCCGCTATGATCCAGTATTTCACGCAGTTCGTCTCAAAGCGTCCACTAATCGATGATTGCCTAAGCGCTGCAGCTCATTCCTCAAGTCAACCTTCTTGGTAGAATTGCTGCCTTTGCGTGATTGAACTTAAAAGTAAGAGGTTGTTTCCGAGATACGACCCCCAAAGTGACGTTGGATAACATTAGCATCTTCTATTTCCTGGTTTGAGACCGTCACGAACTTATGAAAGATTTCTGAGAGAACAGCACCAATTTTCGACCCAACACTAACTTTCGACCGATTTTCGATACGGTTTTGGCCTACTTTGTATGAAAATCCGAAAATTGGCACATAATTCTGTAGGTCGAAAATAAGTGCTCTTCTAATCAATTTTCACACTATTTGTTGCATGCCATTGTTGACCTATTATGAACATTTTGTGTTATTATTTGGTTGGTTCGATTAACTCTTCAACCGTCGATGGAAAAAGAAGCATGAGCGATAACTTTTGCTCAACAAACAAATATTCCGCTTGAAGGTCCACGCATGATCCACTAAGATTGATTGCTTAAGTGGGTCCGAAGCCTTTCGATACTCGTCGTATCCGTGGCGAACGTGCTGAAATTGCATTGAAGCACAATTTCAAACAACTGCCCTTTTCAGGGCGCAATTATAGTTTCGGATGATTAGTTTTCAACGGAGATAAATGGCAAACAAAGTTTAACATAGGTTCCCGTCGTTCGGGTCGGGGCGGCGGGTAGCAGTCTTTCTGTGTGCGTATTTCCATACGTTCGACAATGTCTTACCAAATCGAAAGACAACAAAGCTGTTCTTATTAGTTTCTCTGTGTTCGACGAGTTGATACTGATCGCTCTAGTATCATTTAGGTAGCGACGCGACAACGGCATTATGCGATCATCTCTAAATGCGAAACAAACCGGGAGGAATTCTTCATTCAAGTGCCGTTCGCAATTTATCCACTCATGCACACACTGTCGAGGATCGCCCCGCGCGACAATGGGAAATTTATTTCCCATTTATGGTTGCGTGCAAATGACTGACCAAAATCTGAATCAATCACATTCAATCATCAGTAATGTCGCTCTTCACGGTGGAAAATTCTCACAACTCTTTTAAAATGAAATTGTCGTCCTGAAAAGGACGGTTGTGGTAGTCACCGTCGATCAAACTGGGTTTTCATTCCATTGTTAGATAGAAACACACCAAAAGATCACCGAAAACGATTAAATTAAAATGCGGTCGGTAATTTTGTGCTCTCTTGTCCATCCTTGTATTCGATGGTTTGCTCACTCCTCCGACGGTAATTATCAAGGTTTCTGGACGCATTCTCCACGAATTCGATGGGCTAGCTGGATGCCAAGGGCCATGATGAGCGATTAAACGGAACCGCAGCTTTTAGCTTGGGAATAAACAGCAGCAGCAACGACGAACGTGTAAATTTTATTCCGATATGAGTCCTTCTCCGGTTGCTGGTCAACGATTGACTGATGCGCGCGTGAAGTCGAGTTTGGTTGGCTTCGACTGAACACGAGATAATAAGAGAAGTAAGAAGAAGACCGAAAGGGGCGTTTCCCTTTGAATGACGAAAGTGGCTAAGATATCGCGCAATATGTCTGTGTCAGGAATACACAAGAAAAATGTGCTTTTCTATAAAAAATAAGACAAGCTTCGATATTTCCCAATTTTTCAATAGTTTAGTCATGATAATCAATAGTTTTCATTGTTGGAGTAGATTCGAAAGATTTCAATCGATTGGTGCAAGAATCTTGAAAATCTATCCGGCGTTAGTAAGTTATTAAAAGTCAAAATCTAACAACTTTTCGTGACGCGAGCGATTTTTCGTTTTTTCGAAATTGTACCCCAGTATGTTTGCCGTAAAATTATCCAACGTCAAAAAATTGGAAGAGTTTGTCAAAAATAGCCCTTGCAGTGAAGTAACCCGCGACAAACCAACATATACCAATTGTTGATTCCTGGCTTTTTCATAGTCGTACACGACCTCGGGGAAAGTTCCACCTTGCGACTTATGGAACAGTAAAAGCACAGGCGCTAACCATCGGAACTGAATGCGTTTGCATTTGATTATGCCGCACAGTTTGAAAGTAAAATAAAAATTCTCTATACAGGAGTGAAATGGAGTTCAAAACCAGAGCCTTACGTTGGCATGAAATATTTTGAACTCTTATAACTGTTTTCTGGTTTAACGAAATTCCTTGAATGGCACCTCAATTGAAAGACAAGACATCAAAGGGTCATGTCGTTTACTTACTGAATCCCACGTAACTGTCTAAATAGTTAATAACTGTTTTAGAAGAGAACGTTGTTTCAAGCAAATCTATAAATAGGTGCTAGAGAAAATTTGACGTCATTTGCTTTCCATTCTCCGCTTGGATCGCATCTCAGCAGGCAACAGATCGTCTTGCTCTGACCGGGCGTGCTTCTCAGGCACAGACTTCGATAGCGAAGGACTTCCCCGTTTGTCTTGCTTCGCTCAAATCAAACTGTCGAGCGAGCGAGAGAAGATGCCGTCCGAAGCCAAAGTCATCACCGCTGCCGCCGCCAAGAAGAAGAAGAAGAAGAGGAAGCAGTCCACAGGAAAATTTGCGGTCGAACTGTGAACACGGTCGGGCAAGTCATTCTGGCTTTGTGCTTCACCGCTTGTTTGCATTCACCCAGCCATCGTCATCGCCGCCATCATCAGATTTCAACTTAAGCCGGTGATCCACTACCTGTTATTGTTGTGCGTCATCCACGCACGAATCTTTCGGTTCGTCGTATAAGCAAATAACTTGCTCAAATTTATACATTTGAGTTGAGGATTCCCCGTTTGACCATGGCAATCAACTGATAACATCCCGCAGTGTTATTTATCTGTAAGAGCATCAAAGCTAACAAAGCCATCGGCCCTTTTCAGGGCCATCAAATTGGTGGAAAAGAGTTAAAAGAGAAATATTTCCGACTTTATATATGACTTCTTATATTCCTAAATCAATTTCACAGCTTCATACAAAATTTCATTTGTCATGAATAATTTATGACTAAACATTTTGAGACTGTAATCGCGGACGCTGCTGCAGTGCCGTCGGGGTGAGTGCTCAACATTCCACAACAATTGTAAAATAGAGTGGCATTTCCAACAGCGTCTTTATGTTCCATATTTTGTGGGAACACTTTGATTAGCAAAATTATCACATGTAACAAAATTGCGACATTTTAAGAATGCATTCGAATAGACATTCTCATTGAACAATTGTAATAATTTTGGCACCCATGGATCAGAAATTTACCGTCATAATAAGAAAACTATTGAATATCATGCGTGATTTTAATTTATTGTAAGCTATTAAAATAATGTTGATATTTTTACTGTCCATACGAACGCGCATGTGAATTTTCCAAGATATGTAAATCCCTAACCAAGACATCAACTTCATGTACCTTATCCTAGATTGGTCAATCAGAAGAAGGCGAAGAATACGAAAGGGAGGAGCATCGTCTGCAATTCAAATTATGTAAAACATACTATCTTTGACAGATTCGGTTCATTTAAGGGACGAATGACCTTCGGATTAAAATCCCTCTGTAACAACAACAGGATTCGGTTCATTTCATTTACACTTTCGAGCTAGTAAGAACTTCTCGTGATAATATAGCTAGTAATATTTCTTAATGTGCTTACCAAAAACTTGCTATAATCTCTTAATTCATCTCGTAGCATCATACAATATCTGATTTATCACGAATAATCGACAATACGACAATTTGAGGATGTTCCAAGAACGCTGCTGCAGTGCCGTCGGGATGCAATAACAGCATAATGCTCATCTTGTACATCCCTTGCCAAGAAATCAATTTCATATAGCCTATTTCTCAGATTAACGCAATAGACAACATGTAGAAAAATCAATTCAGATCAATAGTTGCTCATTACAATTGGTCAAGAAACAATTTATTGATTTTAATGTCGCAATTTTAATACATTTTCCAATTTCCGTACTCGAGAATTTTGGAAGCGGGGGCCGTGATGCTCTGGATGGATTGTCCTCCATGACTGGTCCTGGCTGGATATATTCGTGGGGAGAAACTCGACCCTTTACTGCAGGAATTTCATTAACAACTCTTTGGTAAAGCAGAAATTTTCCGAGGAAAATTCTGATAAAAGTGAACTTTTTCAAAACAACTCTTATTGATTGGAATATTTATCAACAACTCTTTGTTAAGTAAAATCATCCTTAATAACTCTTTGCTTCATCGCCAAACCAAACCATTTCATTGAATTCATCATGTACAAGAATATGAATGGTAAGGAGAGGCAGATGGTGTATATTTCGCTGGCGTTACTTTCCAACAGGTCGCCGGTTCGCGCTGACTACTAATCCGTCCACTGAATGATTTTCAGTTGTTGCTTTCGCTTCGTTGATCTCTGGTTCCGTTCGCTACTCGCACACTGCTGTGGCTTTCACGCGCTCTTCTTTGCTGCTCCGCTGCTTGATCCGTTCGTTATGCCGTTCGATTTGTGAATGAGCTGGGAGCAGAACAACCAGTGGTTTTATTTGCTCGAGCTCCGTTCACCGATGGCGAGTGGTGGGGTTCTCGCTTGGTTGTTTCGTCACTCCGTTCGCTACTCGCACGCGATTGGTTATTGCTTTCGCGCTATTTTCGTTGATGGTGTATTCTTCCTGAGAAAAAAAGGCAACTCTATTGATTTTTCATGCAAAATGACTTTGATAAACTATATCTCAGTTATTTATGGACCGATTTGAATGAAATTTTCACAGAATATCAGACATAACTTAAATTTTAACATATATTTTTGAGTGATTTTTCCAATCACACGTTGAAAAGCAGTACGGTTTGACTAAAGTGAATTTTTGACGATTTTTTATGATTGACATAACTAAACATATTGAAGGAATAGCTTCATGGTATCTTCAGCAAAGTTTAGATTTGACGAGATGAATAAGTTTGCTGAAGACAGTTTTTGTGTAAGGCTATGATTTTAAGATAAAAGTTTTGAATTTTTCGTCGAAAATTACAGTTTAGTCAAACCGTTATTACTTATAAACTTGTGATTGGAAAAATTATTCAAAAATATTGTTAAAATTCAAGTTACATCTGATGTTCTGTGAAAGTTTCATTCGAAAATATTTCCATAATAACTGAGATCTAACTTACCAAAGTTGGTCATTTTGTATGGAAAATCGAAAAAGTTGCAAATGCATGCGAATAAGTTGGGGCCTTCCTTAGCCCGCGGCTACAAAGCAAAGCCATGCTGAAGGTGTCTTGGTTCGATTCCCGGTCGGTCCAGGATCTTTTCGGAATGGAAATTTTCTTGACTTCCCTTGGCATAGAGTATAATCGTACCTGTCACACGATATACGAATGCAAAAATGGAAACTTTGGCAAAGAAAGCTCTCAGTTAATAACTGTGGAAGTGTCATAAGAACACTAAGCTGAGAAGCAGGCTCTGTTCCAGTGAGGACGTTATGCCAAGAAGAAGAAGATGTGAATAAGTTCTCTGTTTATTCAACAAACCAGCTGAATAATTCATGGGTGCACAACAGAAACAGGGTAGCGGATCACAGGGATTTAGTTGAAATCTGGAAACGTAGCTCAATCTTGAAATCTTGAGTGATTTCACAAACCAGATTCTGGATTAACAGCTCAGCAAGCTTCTAGCAGCGAGGTACTTCTCGCTAAGCAAGTTCGGAGGAGCTCTTACCAGCTCGAAAGCGGAAATGGAATGAAACTGAATCCAACGAAGGCAGCATGTTTTATAACCTTGGAATAGCAGATGATGCTCCTCCCTTTTGTGCTCTTCGCTTTCTGAACGACCAATCTGGGAAATGGGTATGTGCCAATAATGTGTTGGGCTTGGAATTACTTGAAAATTACGGAGAATACTAATACGTGAGAAATTGGTCGAACATGAATTGTTGGAATGATTGGCATTCCCTAAATATTCAATACGAGCTATTGATAATTAATAGTTTTCTTTATTATGACGGTAAATTTCTGATCCATGGGTGCCAAAATTATTACAATTGTTCAATGAGAATGTCTTTTCAAAAGCATTCTAAATATGTCGCAATTTTGTCACATGGGATAATTTTCCTAATCAAAGTGTTCCCATAAAATATGGAACATAAAAGGCGCTGTTGGAAAAGCCACTCTATTTTGCAATCGTTGTGAAATGTTGAGCACTCACCCGACGGCACTGCAGCAGCGTCCGCGAGTACAATCTCAAATGGTTGAGTCATAAATTATTCGTGACAAATGAAATTTTGTATGAAGCTGTGAAATTGATTTAGGAATATTAGAAGTTATAAATAAAATCGGAAATATTTCTCTTTTAACTCTTTTCCACAAATTTGATGGCTCTGAAAAGAACCGATGGCTTTGTTAGCTTCGATGTTGTTACGGATAACTAACACTGCTCGGACCAGCAAAACTCAGGGGGCTTCTGGTATTTGCTCTAACGGGATTGCTTCTTGACCACCAATGATGATTTCATCACGAGTCGAAATTTTGAAGCGCGGGTCAACAGCTTCTCGGCCGATTAAATTTGCGGCGGCGATGACGATGGCTGGGTGAACGCAAACAAGCGGTGAACCACAAAGCGAGAATGACTCGCCCGACCGTGTTCACAGTTCGACCGCAATTTCTCCTGTGGACTGCTTCCTCTTCTTCTTCTAGGCGGGCGGCGGTGATGGCTTTAGCTTCGGACGGCATCTTCTCTCGCTCGCTCGACAGTTTGATTTGAGCGAAGCAAGACAAACGGGGGCGTCCTTCGCTATCGATGTCTGTGCCTGAAAAGCACGTCCGGTCAGAGCAAGCCGATCTGTCGCCTGCTGAGATGCGAGCCAATCGGAGAGTGAAAAGCAAATGACGTCAAATTTTCTCTAGCCACCCCTATTTATAGATTTGCTTGAAATCAACGTTCTCTTTTAAAACAGTTATTAAACTATTTGGACAGGTATGTGGGATTCAGTAAGTAAACGACATGAAGCTTTGATGTCTTGGCTTTCGATTGAGGTGCTAATCAAGAAATTCCGTTAAGCCAGTAAAGTTATAAACGTTTAAAATATTTCATGCCAACGTAACGCTCCTGGTTTTGAAATTCCAATTTCACTCCTGTATAGAGAAGAAAGACGTACTTCTACGTCAAAAGTATGATAAATTGTACTTTAAATTTCATGTAAACATTAATAAAACCAGTGTTTTATACAACTTTGGTGACCTGTAGCTAAGAATTGTGACGTGCTGGAACATTTCTGAGAATGGCACCAGATTCAGCAACCCCAAATCTACTAGAGACACATAATTTGATCCTTGCGACACGCAAAATTGTCATTTTTGTTACGCTGTGTAATCAATGTTTCCAGAAAAACAATAGCAGTAGAAACAAAATAAATACCATACAGTGAAAATTCAACATATTGGATATAATTTTGCTGTACAAACTTGTGTCAAAATATCTACAAATTTTTAGTTATAACAGTTTCAAAATTGATTGTCTTAAACGAACTTTTGCCCCATCGGTGGGTCAAGAGTTCGAATCTATTGAGGGGCAAAAGTTCGCTGGTTAAAATACAAAATATTGATACTTTTATGACAGGTATACCTTAAAATAGCCGTAAACTTATGTTTACCGAAAAATACAAACTAAATTTTCACCAAAAAATTGCCCAAACAGGGTTAATTGTAATATACCCTGAAATAGTAGTTTTTCGCAAAACTAAGTGAAAATGTGAAATTTTAGTGACATTTTTCGCACGTTCAGACAAATTTCGCTATATTTGAAGATAATATGTGGATTTTAGGCAATTACAAAATTTTTCCGTGAGTTTATACATGGGTCGAACTTTTGCCCCACTATGGGCTAAAAATTGTTTACAAGCATTTAAGCAAACCTTAAAGCATCCTCATGATATGCCCAGAAAAGCCCTTACATAAAATATTGAAAAAGTTTTTTTCTTTATTTGGTTCCATGCAACGAAAGTTTGACCACAAGTTACAATATTCACGTCGAAAAACAACAAATAGTTATAACTTTTCCAAATCTCAACCGATTGTTATGATATTTAGAGTGAAAGCCTCTTACTTGAATAGCATTCGCACCATCATGACATTTTTAAGTTTTGTTTTGAATTGAGCTAGAAATCTTGAAAAGAAACTCTTGCCCACTCGAACTTTTGCCCCACTTTACTCTATACCACAAGTAAGCATAGAGCATTACATCACTGCTAATATAACGCAGATGCATTGCCCTAAGCCTATTATAAGACAAGTTCAAAAGTGGAAATGGACACATATACAGTTGAACTGATGCAAGAACATTGATAAAGCATTCAAGTAATATGAAAAGAAACATTGGTGCAGTAATGCTTTGATACATTTTAAATTTAAAGTAAGTGTTTTTATAGTCTGACAGATCTTGAAATTTGTCGAATAAAAGCAATGCTGTACCAAAAGCAATGTGCTTCAATAGGCCATCGATCTCTCAGGGACACCCTTGTGATCATAACACTCAAGGTTCCCCAGACATAATAGCGTGTGCCTGGGGTTAAGCAGAAAGCTAACTCCTCGGTGACGAGGAGTATGTTCACCCATAAGCCATAGAGTATACCCAACCAACAAAGGTTATAATTTCTTTGCAGATCAATGCCCAACGATAGCGATCGCCAACGATTCAAAACGAATCGACATCGATCGCTATCCAAAATCCATCACTTTTGGATCTGATAGCAGAATTTGCCACACTGTGTCATTTTTAAACAACTTCATTACAAAATAACAGCATTTATCAAATTTGGACTGATGAAAGTCAAAACTGTCGTCTTTCATTTGCTGCTAAAACCAAAATAATCCATTGAGGGCCTAGTGCAACCATTTTTTTTTTTTTTTAAATATTTTTTCAATGCCCCATGATTTAAACTATTACGGTGAGTTGAGTTATTGGCACTGATTGAGACTAGAAATGTGAAAAAAGTTGATGTTTAAAAATGTTCAGGTATGAATCTCAGTCTAATTTTGTGCAGTGTTGGCATTTGTATTCGCTTCACAATTACGTTAGTCCAACAACTCTTTTCCTCTTGAAAATATTGTTTTGTAACTCATAACAATCTTCATATATCTGGTCTTTCGTATCTACTGGAACATAGTCTGCTATTCGACTTCTACAAGGACTTCCACAATTAGTAACATATGCTTTTTATGCATATTGCAGTGCTCAACTCCAGCCGCAACGGAACATTTTATTCATCCTTAACCGTCTCTTAACCATGTTTTCCAGCAAAAAAGTTTTTGTTTTTTTAGACGGAAACAATTTCCTATGGTAGTAGTGTTTGATCTTTGACCTTGACGCTTGCTCCTGCGGGGCGGGCGATGAGGGCAGGATCTAAACATGTCGCACGTCGTTCGCGTCGTAGTAAAAAGTGCTGCGATTATAGTAGTTTTGATCTATTGATCGCGTCGATTGCCGATGACCGTAAGGACGTAGCCAGCGCTGTTATTGACTTTTAAAATTTGAGCTCTCGACTTGTACACATTGAAGAATGGTATGCTAATCCCAAGCCCATTTAATGATTCCCTGTGCAACTTCGATTGTTTTTGGTCAATCACGGAGTAGCAACTAAGAATTGTACGGTCATCTATGCTCATGTTCATGCTCATGCTGGACGGAAACAATTTCCTATGTAAACAGCAAACAAAATGTTGAATTTCATTCTTGCTGCTGAAAAAGAGAGACTTAGAAACCCTAATGGACCAGTGCACAAGTTCACCCGTTGACGTTTTAGCGGTGCCGTGTTATTTATGTGACCATGGAAACCAGTGAATTCGGCACCGCTCAAATGTCAAATTAGTGAACTCGTGCATCGGTTCATGGACCAATGCACGAGTTCACTAATTTGACGTTTGAGCGGTGCCGATTCACTCGTTGCCATGGTCACGTTTTTTTTTCTGTTCGGGATGAACCACTGCGACCAGTTTACTTTGATCTTTTGTGGTATATCCATGTCCTTTGTTTAGTGCATGTCGTTCTACTCCATTACTATTGAGAAATAATGAAGTGGTCGTTTTTTATGGAAATATCATTCTTACCATTTTGTATAGAGTCTCTTTAGAAAAAGATACCGCTATTTATACTATTGGAGAAAACAGTTTGTCACCAACTCACAAAAGCGCGCCCCTTAATCAGGTTCGGCCACTAAGCTGGTTGAATGATACTGATTTTGACCGATGCTCGGTACTCTAGCGTATCAAATTATTGCTTCTACTTATAAGGTTCAATTAGATTCCTTGAACGAAAAGCTTATTTTAGAAGTTAAGAGGTCTGCTACTCCACTGATTCAGAATCGTTTCCCTCCTAGATAGCTGAAACCATCCAGCCTTTTTTTTTTCACTTCGACCTCCTCATTATCTAGGACAAATAGGTGAGTCTTAGTATCTTGTTATCTCTTATACTCTTCCGACCCTAACTTATAAGTATTCACAAGAACAGATACAACAAGAGTACAATATGGTAGATCTTACCCGTAACGCACCTCGAAAAGTGATCTACCCGCGTTAGGGGCAATGGTCACGTAATATAACACGCCACCGCTCAAACGTCAAATAGTAGACTCGTGCATAGGTCTCTATATAGTGCGATGTTAACAAAGCCTTCTTTGTTTGCTTTTCAACTAATGAAACTATTCATAAACTTTTATTAGCAACGAGAAGAAAAAACACAAACAGAATTTTTGACAAGTTCACACTTTGTTGTTGAATGGACATTGGAAAAATGCAAATATTTAGAGATAATCGAATTGGAAAGATTGATCGTGGATTGATGTTTATGATACTTTGCATGGAGATCTCAAAAATATGAAGAATGTTTAATTTTATAACAGTTTCAGTAAAAGGATTAAAAGGAATTTTAATACTATCTAATAAAACTTACTACGCGTATATTAATCACGGTTATTCCGAACTTAAATCAATCCAATCAGCACTGAAATGTTACATAAAAAACTTCACATATTTAACAACCTGGAATAATATTTTTGGCGGAAAAAGTGTCACACAGAAAAAGAGGTTTAAAACGGAGATCTAAGTTCAATCACGTTTGTTTATCATTATATCCAGAAGACTCGGGGCGGAAGGCAGCGCGATGTAACTCGACCCAGCCCGAGGATGGAAGACAGCGCGCTTCGACGGCGAAGTATTCACTGAAGCCCTGAGGCGCGAACGGAACACTCTGGACCTAAACGGTGAAGAGCTAGTTGCTGTGATATCACGAGCGTGTGTGTGCTTCCATGCCGAGAAAAGCCCCTCCTAGAGAGAGCAGGCCGCCGGGTATTGGTGGTGCGAATCAATTGCAAATCTTCGAGCATCGTATTTAACAGATCGCCAACAAATAGTAGATTTGAGGGAAAACTATCCAACCTTTTCATGTTACATCAGGAGTTCCCCAAGGTTCCACATTTAGGCCATTGTTATTCATATTGTTTGTTTAGATTTCATATGTGATAAAACATGTTTAAATTTCTTATTTATGCTGACGATATGAAACTTTTTATGGAAATCAATAGCAAAAAAGAGAGCGACATTTATCTGAATGAAATAAGTATATTTGATAAATGGTGTAGTAAAAGCTTACTTAAATTAAACGTCAAAAAATGTAATCTAATCACATATAGCAGAAACGTAATACACCACAGATTACTGTATTTTAGAAAATCAAGACGTTCAAAGGTGGATAAGATTAGAGATTTAGGTGTTATATTAGATTCTAAACTTACATTTATGACCATTATAAGACTATTGTCCACAAACAACCAATATGTTAAGCTTTATTAAGCGTTTAGCTTCAATTTCGGGATCCATATACGATTAAAACCTTGTACATTGCTTATGTAGATCAGTTTTAGAATATTGTAGTATTGTGTGGTCCCCATATGAAAACACATGAGGATAGAATCGAATCAGTACAGAAGCATTTCTTTTATATGCCTTACGCAAATTAGCTGGACAACGTTTACTGCCATCATACGAGGCTCGATGCATGCTTATTGACATCCAAACTTTAAAGGAGCGTCGCGAATTAGCCATGATTTCATTTGTCAATGATATAGTATCGCATCGTATTGATTCCACCAATCTCTTATCTAGTTTGAATTTCTACACGCCGCCAGACAGTTGAGGATCGAATTTTGTTCAATCAAACAATCATCGAACTAATTATGCCAAGTTCGGCCCAATAAATCAAATGATGTCTCTTTATAACCATGCCATTACACAGAAATTGATTTGACCATGTCGCGAACGAAGCTTAGGCAATATTTAATTCCCTTAGATATAATACAACATAGTATTAAGCAACATGTTAGTCTACAATTTGATTGACGAATAAGTAAGTAAAAAAATATATATATGCTTTACAGCTCAGTGGGCACCTTCGCAATTCAAGGGTTCATTCACAAATTTTTTCCATTTTCCCGCCAAAATTGCCATTTTTAACACCTACCCACCCCTCGTACTTTTTTTTGTATGGAAATTCTACATATTTGAATGGGCTGTAACATTTTGAGGACAACCACCCACAAAATTTTTTGCTCCTTCAGCGTTACGAGATTTGTGAATGGGCTGTAATAAAATAAGCCTTTTATTGACTGAAAGGAATTCGAATCCATACCCTCATATGGTGTTGCTTAACAGATGCGTAATAACGGTATTTGGACTTGTTTGGTGGTGTTCATATTTCAATTTGTTTTTGAACAAATATTTTTCTTTCTTATAGGTTATGTCATAGCATCACGTTGTTAACAGTGATCATTCACGTCATAGCTGCAAACATTTCACCATGAAATTTGCCCTTCTTTTTTTTAAATAGGCTGTTCTTTCACGATTTTTGTGGATAAGCTAGTCACTAATATTTCACTATAGAAAAGCTTTTTAAAGAATATATCTTGAAGGCATTCACTAAAGTTGATTCTGCTATAATTCAATCGGAAATTTTCCTTTCTTTTATCTTCTTGTATTAAACAGACAGGTCTCTTATGGATATACTCACCACTTTTCTGCATCATCATTTCTTCATTTATCTTGAATCAAAAAAATATTTTTTTTTGTTTGTGGTTATTCACAAAATTCAAATTAATTATTCCACCAAATCAACAAAGTTCTTACTGTAGCGTCAATCAGAGGCCGCCGATTTTTCTAACATGTACAAGTGAAACAAGTGCGTAGCGGAACGGTCGTCTATTAGGTTGATTTTTAGGCGGTTCATAGAACAACACTTGCAGCGACTATCTCAGGGTGAACTTCCATTACCATCGTTTTACCGAACACAAATCTTTAAAGAGTCTTAATCTTAATGCCCGACACCTATAAAAATGAGTAAAGGAGTGGCTACCGACGTCAATAAGAGACTTTACTGCATCCTAATGTTGTGCATATTATAGCTATTCTTCCATCAATAAATTCACCTTACTTTTCGATAGACTGTTTCAGAGCATTACAATTGGTGTGTGAATCTTCCCAAAATTAGAGACAAAACTTATGTGTGTAAGAATATTTGCTGAATAGCTGCTTTTTTCATCTCTGATATTTGAAAAATACATTTTTGACCCAAACTCGTGAATACTCAAAGGAATCGTACAATTATCTCTCACTCTCTAACTTAGAATATGTCTCAAATGTTATCCATTCGGGTAAGCGTTCGGGGTAGTGACCCATTCGGTAGTGGCGTTCGGGTAATGACCCATTCGGGTAATGCTTTCGGGGTAATGGCGTTCGGTAGTGGCATTCGGGGTAGTGGCGTTCGGTGTAGTGTCATAGAATCCTAAAGCTCTGCTGTAATTGCCTGCAACGCAAGCTACTGGCAGGTGGCGCTATCCATACTAACGGTATGGAGGCAATCTGGTCAAAAGCGCTTAGAACGAGCAGAGACCTAAAGCGGTTGGAAGACGTACAGGATAATGTGCTTAAAGTAGCAAGTGCATACCGAAACGGTCCACGAACCGTGTAAAGGGAAACGCTTAGAAGCTGGCAGCAGGAATGGATAACTCCACTAAGGGTCAGATGACCCATCGCCTAATACCAAATGTTGTCAGATTAGGGTATGGGTAGAAACCATGGGAGGAAGTGAATTACACTCCCCCCGACGCCAGTTCTGTCGGACATGGTTTGCTATAGATTAGTACCTGCTAGGGTTCGGCACTCAGAATCTCCTGC